>NW_024112963.1:0-41580 GCF_003073215.2 Triticum urartu | reverse complement strand
TTAGGAAAGTCATTTTATTCCCTCTCTCATATTTTTGCAATAGAAATAATTGAAGATAAAATAAATAAAATCAAATGATCCTATTTTCAAAATTTGAGAAAACTCAAATATGAAAATATCGAAATCCCCAACTCTCTCCGAGGGTCCTTGAGTTGCGTGAAATTTCTGGATCAACCAAAATGAAATAAAATATGATATGCAATGATGGTCTAGTGTATAACATTCCAAATTGAAAATTTGGGATGTTACACATAAACTGATCTTTAAGCTTCTGTCACTCTCGCAACCCATCATCTAATTGCTACTCCACAATGCATTCACTTAGGCCCAAATATGGTGAAGTGTCATGTAGTCGACGTTCACATGACACCACTAAGGGAATCACAACATACATACTATCAAAATATCGAACACATATCAAATTCTCATGATTAATTGCAACATGATTTCTCCCCTGACCTCAAGAACAAAGGTAACTACTCACAAATAATAATCATTCTCAAGATCAGAGGGGTATTAAAAAGCATATCGGATCTGAATATATAATCTTCCACCAAATAAACCATATAGTAATCAACTACAAGATGTAATCAACACTACTAGTCACCCACAAGTACCAATCTATAGTTCCGGTAACAAAATTGAACACAAGAGATGAACTAGGGTTTGAGAGGAGATGGTGTTTTTGAAGATGTTGATGAAGATTGCCCTCCCCAAGATGGGAGAGTTGTTGGTGATGATGCTGACGATGATTTCCCCCTCCGGGAGGGAAGTTCCCCCGGCAGAATCGCTTCGCTGGAGGGAAAAAGTGCTCCTGCCCAAGTTCCGCCTCGAGGCGGTGGTGCTTCATCCCGAAAGTCCTCCTCTTATTTTTTTCTAGGTCAAAATGACTTATATACCAAAAGATGGGCACCGGAGGTGGGCCGAGGAGGCCACAACCCCCAGGGCGCGCCAGGGGGCCCTGGCGCGCCCATGTGGGTTGTGCCCACCTGGTGGCCCCCTCTGGTAGTTATTTGCTCCAATAATTATTATATATTCCATAAAAATTCCCCGTGAAGTTTCATCTTGTTTGGAGTTGTGCAGAATAGGTAGCCTGACGTAGCTTTTTCAGGTCCAGATTTCGAACTGTCGAAATTCTCCCTCTTGGTGTGTACCTTGCAAATTATGAGAGAAAAGGCATTAGAATTACTCCAAAAAGAATTATTATGGATAAAAATATTATAAATAAAAGTAAGAAAACATGATGCAAAATGTACGTATCAACTCCCCCAAGCTTAGACCTCACTTGTCCTCAAGCGTAAACCGAAATTGAAAAAAATGTCCACATGCTTTGAGAGAGAGCTGTCGATAAAAACAAAATACGGAAATAGAAGCATAATGTTGATTATTATAACAACAATTAAATTAAACATAGGACTTTTATCATAGGACTTTTATCATATACTTCTCATGAATAAGTAATAGTTCATCACACAATTGAAGTATAAAGCAAAAACTCTATTAGAAACCAACAAACTATGTTCTCAGTCAACTTTGCAACTACAAGTCATCATCTTTTCGGGAAGGGTCACGTATCGGAGCCTTTAGGCAAGTCCACATACTCAACCATCATATAGTCTTCTATGATTGCTAACACTCACCTCGTACCCATGAGCAAAACGTTTCAACCGGACACATAGAAAGATAGGGGCTTATGATTTTTCCTCCCAACATACTGACCTCAAAGGTGATGTCAACAAGAATAACTCATGCCACCCATATTCAACTGGACATATGTCCCTAGGTATTTCCTCACCACATGATGCTTGCCAAAAGAGAAAAATAAAAGGAATAGAGAGAAAAACTTTGACTCTTTACATAAAAGTAAAAGATAGGCACTTCGCAGAGGGAACCAGAGGTTGCCATGCGCTTATTTGTTTGTATCCTCAATCCCTTAGTGCAAAAGAACGTCAAGTTACATTGCCCCTTGTGATAGCGACCTTTATTATGCAGTCTGTCGCTTTTATTCTTCACCGTCACAAGTTCGTGCAACACTCAATTTTCTCTTACACTAAATGATCTCACACTTTTAGAAGCAATTTTTATTGCCTTTATGCACCGATGACAACTTACTTGAGGGATCTTGCTCGATCCCTGGGTAGGTATGGTGGACACTTGAAAATAAGATTTGAGTTTAAGGGTTTTTGGATGCACAAGTAGTATCTCTACTTAGTGCAGAATTTTTGGGTAGCAAAGATAGGGGGCAAGCACCACATGTTGAAGGATCTATGACAATATGACTTCTATGTGAATATGAACAAACATAAATCATTAGGTTGTCTTCCTTGTCCAACGTCAACAATTTTGGCATATAATATTTTGATGAGGGCTCACAATCACAAAAGATTTCTAGGATAGTATATTTATATGTGAATCTTCTCTTCCCTTATTAATTCTTTCATGAGTTGCATCATTGACTAATGCTATGTTTGTTAATCTCTAATAAAATTTTCTACTTACACTTTTCCTTATGTGGTGCCATCACCTACCATAGGATTAGTATATAATATTTTCTTTATTTATTTCCTTTCTTTTATTTGTTTCCTTTCTATTTCTTTTCTTTATTTGCAACATGAAAGTAAAGAAAGAAAAGCTCATACTAAACTTTCTTATATAACCTGCACGCAATTATAAGGATAGATCACTAAGCAAACTCTCAAAGAAGAAAGGATCGAACTAAACTTTTATTCATCTAAAGCAAAAGGATCGAACTAAAATAAGTGAAAGTAAAAAGATAGTGGGATGATACGATACCGGGGCACCTCCCCCAAGCTTGGCGGAAGCCAAGGGGAGTGCCCATACCTAATACTCAATTATCCTTTTGGTGGTGAGGATGATGAAGGTGGTGATGAAGACAATTGTGCCTTCAACTTTTTCATGTTGTAGTTGAGGAGAGTGATTTCCTCTTTTAAATCATCGACCTCCAACTCCAGCTTCAAAATCTTGTCACATAAATCTCCTTTGCTTTTCTGCCAAAAACGAGAAGGAATAGATCGGTTATTAGAACGGTTAGCTCTTTTAGGGAGACTGGACTTCTTGAACTTTATGTGCATATCCCCAGGTTGAGGTAGAGGAGCTTCCTCCTCCTCCAAGCTTGAATCTTCGATCCTCATCAAGTGAGCATCCTCCTCGTCATCCGTAGTTCAACCATAAGGATATAGGTCCCCATAGGTCTTTGGGTCAGCAATGAGATGTGATACATAGCTCTCCCTGTCGGAGTCTTGGGACAACATATTTTCAAAACTACGCAGGAAACAGCAAGAAAAGAGAACGGAGGATTTCTCCGTGATACGGTGATCAATGGGTTCGGGAAGTATATATAGGTTTTTTATCTTGGAGGACAAGTATATGGTAGAAAAACGGAGTACGGAAGGTGTCCCAGGTGGGCACAACCCACCTGCGCGCGCTGGTGTCTTGTGCCCACCAGGGGGCGCTTCTTGGAAGTTTCTTTATTCCCAAAATTTTAAAATATTCCAAAACTGATTTAAAAAATGTGGATTTTTCGGAGTCCTTTTAGTTACCGTATCACGTACCTCCTTATTTTCACAATTCTGGAGTGTTCCAGAAGGACTCTTTTATGTGTTCTTCCGGTGTCATGGTTTGGATAATATTACGTTCAATATTAATAGGCTTACCTGAGATATAATGCTTTAATCGTTGCCCATTGACAACCTTCGGGTTAGTACCTACGGAATTATTTATTTTGATGGCTCCAGACCGGTAAACCTCCTCGATGACGTATGTGCCTTCCCATTTTGAGAGGAGTTTTCCTGCAAAGAATCTAAAACAAGAGTTGTACAAAAGAACATATTCTCCGACTTTAAACTCACGCTTTTGAATTCTTGTGTCATGCCATCTTTTTACTTTTTCTTTAAATAATTTTGCATTTTCATAAGCTTGGGTCCTCCATTCATCTAATGAGCTAATATCAACTAACCTCTTTTCACCAGCAAGTTTGAAGTCATAATTGAGTTCTTTGATTGCCCAATATGCTTTATGTTCTAACTCAAGAGGCAAATGACATGCTTTTCCATAAACCATTTTATATGGAGACATGCCCATAGGATTTTTATAAGTTGTTCTATAAGCCCAAAGTGCATCATCTAATTTCTTAGACCAATTCTTCCTGGACCTATTGACAGTCTTTTGCGAAATTAATTTTATTTCTCTATTGCTAAGTTCAACTTGACCACTAAAACGGGGATGATAGGGCGATGCAATTCTATGGTTAACATCATACTTGGCAAGCATTTTACGGAAAACACCATGAATAAAGTGTGAACCACCATCAGTCATTAAATATCTAGGGACTCCAAACCTTTGGAAAATAACTTCCTTAAGCATTTTAATAGAGGTGTTGTGATCAGCACTACTAGTTGGAATAGCTTCTACCCATTTAGTAACATAATCAACAGCAACCAAAATATGTGTATACCCATTAGAGGAAGGAAAAAGTCCCATGTAATCAAATCCCCAAACATCAAATGGTTCAACAACAAGTGAATAATTCATAGGCATTTCTTGACGCTTACTAATATTACCTATTCTTTGACATTCGTCACAAGATAAGACGAACTTACGGGCATCCTTGAAGAGGGTAGGCCAATAAAATCTAGATTGCAATACCTTGTGAGGAGTTCTATCTCCAGCATGATGCCCTCCATAAGCCTCGGAGTGACATTTCCGTAGGATTTGTCCCTGTTCATGCTCAGGTACACAATGTCTAATAATACCATCTACCCCTTCTTTATAAAGATGTGGGTCATCCCAAAAGTAATGTCTTAAATCATAGAAGAATTTTTTTCTTTTGTTGGTATGTAAAGTTAGGTGGTAAATATTTAGCAACAATGTAATTAGCATAATCAGCATACCAAGGAGTACTATGAGAAACATTTATTGCAGCTAACTGCTCATCAGGAAAACTATCATCAATAGGTAGTGGGTCATCAAGCACATTTTCAAGCCTAGAAAAATTATCAGCAACTGGGTTCTCAGCTCCTTTTCTATCAATGATATGTAAATCAAATTCTTGTAACAAGAGAACCCATCGAATAAGTCTAGGTTTAGCAGCTTTCTTTTCCATAAGATATTTAATAGCAGCATGGTCTGTATGAACAGTTACTTTGGAATTAACAATATAAGGTCTAAATTTATCACAAGCAAACACAACTGCTAAGAATTCCTTTTCGGTAGTAGCATAATTTCTTTGAGCACTGTCTAGAGTTTTACTAGCATAATGAATAACATTGAGTTTCTTATCAACTCTTTGTCCTAGAACCGCACCAACAACATAATCACTAGCATCACACAGAATTTCGAAAGGCAAGTTCCAATCAGGTGGTTGAACAATAGGTGCAGAAATTAAGGCTTTCTTAAGTGTTTCAAAGGCTTCTAAACAATCATCATCAAAAACAAAAGGAATATCCTCTGCAAAATACTAGTAAGAGGCCTAATTTTTTTGATAAGTCTTCAAATCTCCTATAGAAACTCATATGTCTCCAACATATCTATAATTTTTGATTGTTCCATGCTATTATATTATCTGTTTTGGATGTTAATGGGCTTTATTTTACACTTTTATATTATTTTTGGGACTAACCTATTAACCAGAGGCCCAGCCCAAATTGCTGTTTTTTCACCTATTTCAGTGTTTCGCAGAAAAGGAATATCAAACGAAATGAAACCTTCGGGAGAGTTATTTTTGGAACAAACGTGATCCAGGGGACTTGGAGTGGACATCAAGAAACAATCAAGGAGGCCATGAGGCAGGGGGCGCGCCTACCCTCCCTAGGTGCGCCCTCCACCCTCGTGGGCCCCTCGTTTCTCCACCGACCTATTTCTTCCTCCTATATATATCCATATACCCCAAAAACATCCAGGAGCACTATGAAACCCTATTTCCACCGCCGCAACCTTCTGTACCCAAGATATCCCATCTTGGGGCCTTTTCCGGAGCTCCTCCGGAGGGGGCATTGATCACGGAGGGCCTCTACATCAACTCCATGGCCTCTCCGATGATGTGTGAGTAGTTTACCTCAGACCTTCAGGTCCATAGCTAGTAGCTAGATGGCTTCTTCTCTCTCTTTGGATCTCAATACAAATTTCTCCTCGATTCTCTTGGAGATCTATTCGATGTAATCTTCTTTTGCGGTGTGTTTGTCGAGATCCGATGAATTGTGGGTTTATGATCAAGTCTATCTATGAACAATATTTGAATCTTCTCTGAATTCTTTTATGTATGATTGGTTTATCTTTGCAAGTCTCTTTGAATTATCAGTTTGGTTTGGCCTACTAGATTGATCTTTCTTGCAATGGAAGAAGTGCTTAGCTTTGGGTTCAATCTTGTGGTGCTCGATACCAGTGATAGAAAGGGAAACGACACGTAATGTATTGTTGCCATCGAGGATAAAAAGATGGGGTTTATATCATATTGCATGAGTCTATCCCTCTACATCATGTCATCTTGCTTAAGGCGTTACTCTGTTCTTATGAACTTAATAGTCTAGATGCATGCTGGATAGCAGTCGATGTGTGGAGTAATAGTAGTAGATCCAGGCAGGAGTCAGTCTACTTGTCACGGATGTGATGCCTATATACATGATCATACCTAGATATTCTCATAATTATTCGCTTTTCTATCAATTGCTCGACAGTAATTTGTTCACCCACCGTAATACTTATGCTATCTTGAGAGAAGCCACTAGTGAAACCTATGTCCCTCGGGACTATTCTCCATCATACAAGTTTCCAATCTATTTTATTTTGTAATCTTTACTTTCAATCTATATCATAAAAATACCAAAAATATTTATCTTATTATTATTATCTCTATCAGATCTCACTCTTGCAAGTGGCCGTGAAGGGATTGACAACCCCTTTATCGCGTTGGTTGCGAGGTTCTTATTTGTTTGTGTAGGTACGAGGTGACTCGCACATGGTCTCCTACTGGATTGATACCTTGGTTCTCAAAAACTAAGGGAAATACTTGCGCTGCTTTGCTGCATCACCCTTTCCTCCTCAAGGGAAAACCAACGCAGTGCTCAAGAGGTAGCAAGAAGGATTTCTGGTGCCGTTGCCGGGGAGATCTACACCAAGTCAAGACATACCAAGTACCCATCACATCTTATCCTTCGCATTACATTATTTGCCATTTGCCTCTCGTTTTCCTCTCCCCCACTTCACCCTTGCTATTCTATTCGCCCTCTTTTCCGTTCGCCTCTTTTTAGCTTGCCTCTTGTTGCTTGTTGCCCTTATGGATTTACCAAAAGGAGTTGATCCTCACCTTAGAAGGTTGGAAGAAATCGAAAACAACGTTAGAAGTTTTATGTCCTTGCAGTTTGAGCATAATAATTTCTTTAGAAATGAACTTAAAGAACAAAAAAGTTTTATCGGTTTCATGAATAAAGAGCTCGATGATATGTCTAAGGAATTTTATGGTTTAAAATCTCAGCTTGCTCATCTTGAAAAATTAATTGCCGAAATCTCGGATAAGCAGGCCACCTTAGTTAATACAATGGCCGCTAAACCGGAAAGTTTCCTTGATAATAAGGATGAAGATCTAAAAGTGATTAATGTGTCCCCTATTAAATCTTTGTTTTGCAATATGAATCTTGATAATGATGGGACTGGAGATGAGTCAACTTTAGTTAGAAGGCGTCCCAAAAATTCTGAGTTTTTAGATCTTGATGCAAAAATTGATAAAAGTGGGATTGAAAAGGTTAAAACTTTAGATAGCAACGAACCCACTATCTTGAATTTCAAGGAATTTAATTATGATAATTGCTCTTTGATAGATTGTATTTCCTTGTTGCAATCTGTGCTAATTTCTCCTCATGCTTATAGTCAAAATAAAGCTTTTACTAAACATATCGTTGATGCTTTGATGCAATCTTATGAAGAAAAACTTGAGTTGGAAGTTTCTATTCCTAGAATAATTTATGATGAGTGGGAACCTATAATTAAAATTAAAATTAAAGGTCATGAATTCTATGCTTTGTGTGATTTGGGTGCTAGTGTTTCCACGATCCCAAAAACGTTGTGTGATTTGCTAGGTTTCCATGAATTTGATGATTGTTCTTTAAACTTGCACCTTGCGGATTCCACTATTAAGAAACCTATGGGAAAGATTAATGATGTTCTTATTATTGCAAATAGGAATTATGTGCCCGTAGATTTCATTGTTCTTGATATAGATTGCAATCCTTCATGTCCTATTATTCTTGGTAGACCTTTCCTTAGAACGATTGGTGCAATTATTGATATGAAGGAAGGGAATATTAGATTCCAATTTCCGTTAAGGAAGGGCATGGAACACTTCCGTATAAATAAAATTAAATTACCTTATGAATCTATTATGAGAGCCACTTATGGATTGCCTACCAAAGATGGCAATACCTAGATCTATCTTGCTTTTATGCCTAGCTAGGGGCGTTAAACGATAGCGCTTGTTGGGAGGCAACCCAATTTTATTTTTATTCCTTGCTTTTTGCTCCTATTTAGTAATAAATAATTTATCTAGCCTCTGTTTCGGTTGTGTTTTTGTGTTTAATTAGTGTTTGTGCCAAGTAGAACCGTTGGGAAGACTTGGGGAAAGTCTTTTTGATCTTGCTGTAAAAAACAGAAACTTTAGCGCTCACGAGAATTGATGCAATTTTTTATTGGAGAGTGCTATTTAGTTAATTGTTTTTCAGATGATTAATAGATAAATTCCTCACGTCCAGAAATTTATTTTATAATTTTTGGGGTTCCAGAAGTATGCGTTTGATACATATTACTACAGACTGTTCTGTTTTTGACAGATTCTGTTTTGTGTGTGTTGTTTGCTTATTTTGATGAATCTATGGCTAGTAATGCAGTTTATAAACCATAGAGAAGTTGGAATACAGTAGTTTTAACACCAATATAAATAAAGAATGATTTAATTACAGTACTTTGAAGTGGTGTTTTGTTTTCTTTCGCTAACGGAGCTCATGAGATTTTTTGTTAAGTTTTGTGTTGTGAAGTTTTCAAGTTTTGGGTAAAGATTCGATGGATTATGGAACAAGGAGTGGCAAGACCCTAAGCTTGGGGATTCCCAAGGCACCCCAAGGTAAAATCCAAGGACACCAAAAAGCCTAAGCTTGGGGATGCCCCGGGAGGCATCCCCTCTTTTGTCTACGTTCATCGGTAACTTTACCTAGAGCTATATTTTTATTCACCACATGATATGTGTTTTGCTTGGAGTGTCTTGTATGATTTGAGTCTTTGCTTTTTAGTTTACCACAATCATCCTTTCTGTACACACCTTTTGAGAGAGACACACATGAATCGGAATTTATTAGAATACTCTATGTGCTTCACTTATATCTTTTGAGCTATATAGTTTTTGCTCTAGTGCTTCACTTATATCTTTTAGAGCACGGCAGTGGTTCTATTTTATAGAAATGATTGATTTATCATGCTTAACTTATATTATTTTGAGAGTCCTTTATAACAACATGGCAATTTGCTTTTAGGCATTATAAAAACATTCATATAAGTGCATTGAATACTAAGAGAAGTTTCATACTTGATGATTGTTTTAAGATATGGAGATGGTGATATTAGAGTCATGGTAGCTGAGTAGTTGTGAATTTGAGAAATACTTGTGTTGAAGTTTGTGATTCCCGTAGCATGCACGTATGGTGAACCGTTATGTGATGAAGTCGGAGCATGCTTTATTTATTAATTGCCTTCCTTATGAGTGGCGGTCGGGGATGAGCGATGGTCTTTTCCTACCAATCTATCCCCCTAGGAGCATGCGTGTAGTACTTTGTTTCGATAACTAATAGATTTTCGCAATAAGTTTGTGAGTTCTTTATGACTAATGTTGAGTCCATGGATTATACGCACCCTCACCCTTCCACCATTGCTAGCCTCTCTAGTACCGCGCAACTTTCGCCGGTACCATAAACCCATCATATACCTTCCTCAAAACAGCCACCATACCTACCTACTATGGCATTTCCATAGCCATTCCGAGATATATTGCCATGCAACTTTCCACCATTCAGTTTGTTATGACACGGTTCATCATTGTCATATTGGCATGCATGATCATGTAGTTGACATCGTATTTGTGGCAAAGCCACCGTTCATAATTTTTTCATACATGTCATTCTTGATTCATTGCATATCCCGGTACACCGCCAGAGGCATTCACATAGAGTCATATTTTGTTCTAAGTGTTGAGTTGTAATTCTTGAGTTATAAGTAAAAAGAAGTGTGATGATCATCATTATTAGAGCATTGCCCAGTGAGGAAAGGATGATGGAGACTATGATTCCCCCACAAGTCAGGATGAGACTCCGGGCGAAAAAAAGAGGCCAAAAAAAGGGGGGCCCAAATAAAAAAATGAGAGAAAAAGAGAGAAGGGACAATGTTACTATCCTTTTTCCACACTTGTGCTTCAAAGCAGCACCATGATCTTCATGATAGAGAGTCTCCTATGTTGTCACTTTCATAAACTAGTGGGAATTTTACATTATATAACTTGGCTTGTATATTCCAATGACGGGCTTCCTCAAATTGCCCTAGGTCTTCGTGAGCAAGCAAGTTGGATGCACACCCACTTAGTTTCTTCTGTTGAGCTTTCATACACTTATAGCTCTAGTGCATCCGTTGCATGGCAATCCCTACTCACTCACATTGATATCTATTAATGGGCATCTCCATAGCCCGTTGATATGCCTAGTTGATGTGAGACTATCTTCTCCTTTTTGTCTTCTCCACAACCACCATTCTATTCCACCTATAGTGCTATATCCATGTGAGGGAGTCCTGGATTAGGGGGTCTTCGGACAGCCGGACTATATCCTTTGGCCGGACTGTTGGACTGTGAAGACATAAGATTGAAGACTTCGTCCCGTGTCCGGATGGGACTCTACTTGGCGTGGAAGGCAAGCTAGGCAATATGGATATGTATATCTCCTCCTTTGTAACCGACCTTGTGTAACCCTAGCCCCCTCCGATGTCTATATAAACTGGAGGGTTTTAGTCCGTGGGACAACACATAATCATACCATAGTCTAGCTTCTAGGGTTTAGCCTCTCCGATCTCGTGGTAGATCAACTCTTGTACTACTCATATTATCAAGAATAATCAAGCAGGACGTAGGGTTTTACCTCCATCAAGAGGGCCTGAACCTGGGTAAAACATCGTGTCCCCTGCCTCCTATTACCATCCGCCTTAGACGCATAGTTTGGGACCCCCTACCCGAGATCCGCCGGTTTTGACACTGACATTGGTGCTTTCATTGAGAGTTCCTCTGTGTCGTCGCCGTTGGGCTTGATGGCTCCTTCGATCATTGATAGCGATGCAGTCCAGGGTGAGACTTTTCTCCCCCGACAGATCTTTGTGTTCGGCGGCTTCACATTGCGGGCCAACTCGCTTGGCCATCTGGAGCAGATCGAGAGTTACGCCCCTGGCCACCAGGTCAGGTTTGGAAGCTTAAACTACACGGCCGATATCCGCGGAGACTTGATCTTCGATGGATTCGAGCCCCTGCCTTGTGCGCCACACGGTCACGATGAGTATGATTTAGCTCTACCATCAAATAGTGTTCAGGAGATCGCACCGGCCACCGCTCCAACCCTCAATTCGGAACCAGCTGCGCCATCCATGGACGGGTGGATAGACCCCGCCACGGAGGCCGCACTCTCATCGGCGATCGAGCCGAGTATCGACCTTACCCTTCACGAGAGCCGTGACGCCGAACTACCGGATTCCTCCCCAGCCATGGACTCCCAACCGCCTGCGCCCGTGCTTATCGAATCCGATTGGGCGCCGATCATGGAGTTTACCTCCGCGGATATCTTTCAGCACTCACCCTTCGGCGACATACTAAACTCATTAAGGTCTCTCTCCTTGTCAGGAGAGTCCTGGCCGAACTATGTCTGGCAGGATTGGGATGCGGATGACAAAGAAATTCGCCGCCCACCCACCACCCACTTAGTAGCCACTATCGGTGACTTAACCGACATGCTCGACTTCGACTCCGAAGACATCGACGGTATGGACGACGATGCGGGAGGCGAATAGGAACCACTGCCCACAGGGCACTGGACAGCCACCTCATCATATGATATATATACAAGGTGGACACACCCAAAGAAGGCAATGGCGACGAGACAGCGGAGGATGACCCCTCCAAGAAGCAACCCAAGCGCCGACGTCAGTGGCGCCGCTCTAAGTCTCGCCAATGCAAAAGCGTTGACCCGACACAGGAGATAATAGCACTCCGGACAGTGCCGAAGATGACAACAATCCCCTCCAGGAAGATTTAGGGCAGGAGGATGGAGAAGCCAGCCCTCCAGAGAGAGCGGCAGATGGAGAGGCGGAGGATGATAATTACATGCTTACCTCCGAAGATGAAGCAAGCCTCGACGATGACGAATTCGTCGTGCCTGAGGATCCCGTCAAACAAGAGCGCTTCAAGCGCCGGCTTATAGCCACGACAAATAGCCTTAAGAAAAATTAACAGTAGCTTCAAGCTGATCAAGATTTGCTAGCTGACAGATGGACTGAAGTCCTTGCGGCCGAGGAATATAAACTCGAACGCCCCTGCAAGAGTTACCCAAAGCGTAGGTTGCTACCCCGACTGGAGGAGGAAGCACTCAAACCTACATCTCCAACATATGATGCAGCTGACCGGCCACCTCGTTGCCGTGACAGAGAGGCATTTCAGCCAAAAACTCAGCCCGCACCCCGACGCCACTCAAATAAAAATGACAAGGCACGGGGAAACATGCTAGACATGCGAGATGTATTGGAGGAAAAAGCAAAACATGCAAGATCGATCTACGGATCACGAGGGCGCACCACTATGCGAGACGATAACCGTCACGCCGGATATAGTAAAAGTAAATCCGACCGGGCCGAACACAGCGGGCAAGACTCATTTGAGCTGTGTCGCGATATAGCCCAGTACAGAGGCGCCACACACCCCCTATGCTTCACAGACGAAGTAATGGATCACCAAATCCCAGAGGGTTTCAAACCCATAAATATCGAATCATATGACGGCCCAACAGATCCTACGGTATGGATCGAGGATTTCCTCTGGCACATCCACATGGCCCGCGGTGATGATCTATACGCCATCAAATACCTCCCACTCAAGCTCAAAGGACCAGCTCGGCATTGGCTCAACTGCTTGCCAGCAGAGTCCATTGGCTGTTGGGAAGATCTGGAAGCCGCATTCCTCGACAACTTCCAGGGCACTTATGTGCGACCGCCAGATGCCGATGACTTGAACCACATAATTCAGCAGCCAGAGGAATCGGCCAAGCAATTCTGGACACGGTTCCTAAGAAAGAAGAATCAAATTGCCGACTATCCGGATGCAGAGGCCCTAGCAGCTTTTAAGAATAACATCCGCGATGAGTGGCTCGCCCGACACCTTGGCCAGGAAAAGCCGAAATCTATGGCAGCCCTCACGACACTCATGACCCGCTTTTGTGTGGGAGAACACAGTTGGCTGGCTCGTAGCAATAACATATCAAAGAACCACGGTACTTCGGATACCAAGGATGGCAATGGCAGGTCACGTCGCAACAAACACAAGCGCCGCATTAACAGTGACAATACAGAGGATATGGCAATAAATGCCGGATTCAAAGGCTCTAAACCCGGTCAGCGGAAAAAGCCATTTAAAAGAAGCAGTCCAGGCCCGTCCAGTTTGGACCGTATACTCGATCGCTCGTGTCAAATACATGGCACCCACGACAAGCCAACCAACCACACCAACAGGGTTTTGTTGGGTGTTCAAGCAGGCCGGCAAGTTAAATGCTGAATACAAAGATAAGGGGTCGCATAGCGATGACAAGGAGGAGCCCCGGCAGCCGAACACCAGAGGACAGAAGAGGTTCCCCCACAAGTGCGGACGGTGAACATGATATACGCAACCCACATCCCCAAGAGGGAGCAGAAGCGTGCGCTAAGGGACGTATATGCGTTGGAGCCAGTCGCCCCAAAGTTCAACCCATGGTCCTCTTGCCCGATAGCCTTCGATCGCAGGGACCACCCCACTAGTATCCGTCATGGCGGATTCGCCGCACTGGTCCTAGACCCAATCATTGACGGATTTCACCTCACTCGAGTCCTTATGGATGGCGGCAGCAGCCTGAACCTGCTTTATCAGGACACAGTGCGCAAAATGGGTATAGACCCCTCAAGGATCAAACCCACAAAAACGACCTTCAAAGGCGTCATACCAGGTGTAGAGGCCCATTGCATAGGCTCAGTGACACTGGAAGTCGTCTTCGGATCCCCGGATAACTTCCGAAGCGAGGAGTTAATCTTCGATATAGTCCCGTTCCGCAGTGGCTATCATGCACTGCTCGGGCGAACCGCATTTGCGAGATTCAATGCGGTACCGCATTATGCATACCTCAAGCTCAAGATGCCAGGACCTCGGGGGTCATCACAGTTAATGGAAACACAGAGCGCTCTCTCCGCACGGAGGAGCACACTGCGGCCCTCGCAACAGAAGCGCAAAGCAGCCTCTTAAGGCAATCCACTAGTTTGGCGATTAAGGACCCAGACACCTTCAAGCGCGCCCGGAGTAACCGGCAGCAAGACCGCCTGGCACATTCCGAGCTCGCATAGCAATGCGGCCCCCACCCCAGTACCAGCCAAACGGCGAAATCCGTGCCACGCGTACATAATTACGCATTGAAAATACCATGCGCACAGGTGGGGAGGGGTGCACGACTACGGCACGCCCCAAGACACGGCTCAACCGTACTAGGGGCTTCCCGCTTTGTTATTTTTCTCTCTTTCAAGACCTTAATCTTTGGAAACCCTGTCCGGCAGTATGATTGCCGAACACATGATGCAGCAACCAAGGAGGCAGAAAGCTACGTCGCACCACGGAACTCCCAGGTGGTCTCTGACAATGAGTGAAATACTCGCTCTAAATACCATTCCTCAGCTTGCCCTTGGAGGGGAGATGTCAACTAGTCCTACTTTTTGCTTACTGCACCACTTGTATCATTTTGCTTTAACGCACCTTTTAGAATAAACAATGCATAACACTAGACTATTATCGCATTCTTTATTCTTCTTTTTTATATATATACATATGTTCATTCATGACATCCAGCACCCGTACACTCTGGTACGGCCAATACGCTAGGGGCTTAAGCATACCCCATAATACGGCGTGACAAGTCC
The DNA here is from genome assembly GCF_003073215.2 of Triticum urartu. Lineage (NCBI taxonomy): Eukaryota > Viridiplantae > Streptophyta > Magnoliopsida > Poales > Poaceae > Triticum > Triticum urartu. The sequence goes on along the minus strand of NW_024112963.1, from coordinate 26,349 downwards.
GAACACTCTAGACAGTGCGGCACCCGAACTTATAGCATTATATGCATCAGCTCCGAATCATGTCTTGGGTCAATAGTTGGGTTTGCCCGGCTCCCATGTTTTGGTACCTTACGTTCCGCTATATCGGCTAAGGTAGCACTGGGAGAACTACTGCGATTGTGCCCCGGTTCAGCTGGGCTAAGCACCTCATTGTAGAAAGCTAAAACTGACTGTCATGATAAGGCGAGAGACTGGTCGCTGTTCGAGAGGTTTCGAGTCCCTAAAGACTTATGCCGCTTAGAGCGAGGAGTCGGCTTTGTCCGGCTTAAGGCGTGTATAGCGCCCCAAATTCGGCCTTCCGAATACTAGGGGCTTCGCCAAAATTTAAAATTATAGAATTCTATGGCTAAGTGAGAGTGATAAAGCATTATAGTCCGATTGCCTTGTTCGTTGCGCTGAGCACCTCCCTCGAAGGACCCAAAAATGGGAACAAGAGTGCTCAGGTTTATCCCGAATACCCCAGCACTCGTGGCATGGGGCCAGAAGCCGACGACTAGCCATCTCTCAGATTTGATAAACAGCCGAACAGAAGGTAATATTTTAAATTCAAACAAGTGTTGCATAGCGCATATGAACAAGTTTTCATACCACAGGATCACATGAGCAAGTTCATTCAAATATTACATCTTTCGCACACTCGTCCGCTACAAGACGGGCACCCTTCAGGACACCCTCATAATACATCTCGGGGTGGCGATGCTCCTTGCCCTGCGGCGGCCCCTCCTTCACCAGCTTGTCGGCGTCCATCTTGGCCCAGTGCACCTTCACACGGGCAAAAGCCCGGCGTGCACCCTGGATGCAGACGGGCCGCTTGATGACTTCCAGCCGTGGGCAGAAATCCACAAGCCGCCTCACCAGACCGAAGTAGCTATTGGGAAGGGTGTCGCCAGGCCACATCCGAACTATAAAGCCCTTCATGGCCTGTTCGGCCGCCTTGTGCAGCTCGACCAGTTGCTTCAGCTGGTCACTCATAGGCATCGGGTGTTCGGTCCCAGTATACTGAGACCAGAACAGCTTCTCCGTCGAGCTTCCCTCCTCGGCCTGGTAAAATTTTGCGGCATCCGACACGCTGCAGGGCAAATCTGTGAATGCTCCTGGAGAGCTCCGGACTCGGGTAAGTAACAAGTAATTTAAGTAACAAGTAATTTACTTTCACATGCTTGCTTTGCATATTGAATGCCTTACCCGCCGCTATCTTCCTCATCGCCTCAATCTCCTGGAGGGCCTTTTGGGCTTCAGCCTTGGCATTCTTTGCGCTCTTAAGGGCCGCGGCAAGCTCAGACTCTCGCGTCTTCGAGTCAAGCTCCAATGCCTCGTGCTTCGTCACGAGAGCTTGGAGCTCTTGCTGCACCTCGCCCACCCGTGCCTCTTGCTTTTCCCGCTTGGTGCGCTCCTGGGCCGCTTTGTTTTCGGCCTCGGACAGTGCTTGCTTCAGGGTCGCCTCTTCGGTCATGTCCCCTGGCAAATTCATAATGATCCTCTCATTTTGCAATCGCATCTTTTTGTATATATATATATATAGACAAGGTATTACTTACCTTTGTTCTCCTCGAGCTGCCTCTTGGCAAGGCCGCGCTCTTTCTCGGACCCCTCGAGGTCCTGCTTCAGTGCGGCGACCTCCGCAGTCAGTGTGGCAGAGGCCAGCAGCGAAGCCTGCATACACATATAGACATACTTATATTAGACTCCTTCAGATATTATTTGATCCTCTATTCGGCTTTTCTTTGTGAACACCAAACAGAGCATCAGGGTCTACTGTCTATGCGGTAATATTATCCCTATATTTTAAATACTTACCTCAAAGCCTGTTAGAAGGCTGGCACAGGCCTCAGTCAGTCCGCTCTTGGCGGACTGGACCTTCTTGATCACCGCACTCATAATAGTGTGGTGCTCTTCGTCGATGAAAGCGCCGCGAAGCGCTCCCAGCAGGTTGTCCGGTGCCTCTCGATGGACAGAGGTCACCGGCACGGGCGTCTTACCCCTTTTGGAAGGGGGCAGCCTGCCCGAGTCGGAAACCATTGGAGGTTCCGGCGTGGTGTTCAGCTGAGAGCCGAACTTGGAGCCCCCGAGAGCCTTGCTCCCTTTGCTCCTGGAGTCCGGAAGGTCGCCTTGAGGCGCCTCCGGGGCTGTCTCCCCCCGGCTCGGTGCCCCTTGAGACAATACCTCGACATTGTCCGTAGGGCAATGGGACGAGGCGGTCAGAAGTGGATCGCTATCCATATCCGAAGAATCCAAGGAGCCGTCCGACGAGGATACGTCGATACGGGGTTGGGGCGGTCTGCATAGTCATATACGGCGTTAGGAGAAGCAGTGCGACAAAGGTATGCTATGAGTTACTCTGGTATCCGAATACTTACGACTTCGCCAGGGGCTTGGCCCTAAGCGGCCACTCGTCTTCGCCTTCGGCGGCGATGGTGGAGCAGTTCAGAAGAAGAGTCCTTCCCTTCTTGGACCCTTCGTCCTCCCCGGTCGGGGCGGCCTTCCTTTTCTTGTCTCCCCTGGCAGGAGGGGGAGAATCTTCATCTTCCTCCTCGTCTTCACGGGAGGAGTGCGTCGCAGAGTTATCGGACGATGAGTCCGATACCACCTGGCGTCGGGAACTCTTTCAGGTTCCCTTGGCCTTCTTCTTGGTCTTCTCTGGCACCTTATAAGGAGCCAGAGTCAGCATCTCCGTCAGGAGAGCGTCCGCGGTGTCTTTGGGCAGGGGGGCCGGACAGTCAATCTGCTCTGATGTCTCCACCCAGTCCTGTTAAAGGCATGGGAGCTCAGACCCTACACATGGTTAAGCTATGGAAAATAAATATCCTACCAGATGTATAGAACTTACCGGATTCGCAGGGCGCTTCGTGCTTAGCCAGCGGTCCTCGGTGAGAGAGGGAGGGACCTCGGCACCCTTGAACAGCACCCTCCAGACGTCTTTGTGCGTCGTGTCGAAGAGCTCGCTTAGAGTCTGGTGTCGGGCCGGGTCGAACTCCCATAAGTTGAAATCCCGTTGTTGACACGGGAGGATCCGGCGGAAGAGCATGACCTGGACTATGTTGACAAGCTTAAGTTTCTTGCTTGTCATGTTCCAGATACACTTCTGGAGTCCGTCCAGCTCCATCGATGAACCCTAGTACATGCCCTTCTCCCTCCAGGAAGTGAGCCGTGTGGGGATGCCGGATCGAAACTTGGGGGCCACCACCCAGTTGGCGTCGTGCGGCTTGGTGATGTAGAACCACCCCGATTACCACCCCTTTACGGTCTCCACGAAGGAGCCCTCGAGCCATGCAACATTGGGCATTTTGCCCACCATGGCTCTATCGCATTCCGCTTGTTGGCCGCCTACAACCTTCGGCTTGATATTGAAGGTCTTCAGCCATAGGCCGAAGTGGGGCCGGATGCGGAGGAAAGCCTCGCACACGACGATGAACGCCAAGATGTTGAGGATGAAATTCGTGGCCAGATCATGAAATTCCAGTCTGTAGTAGAACATGAGGCTGCAGACGAATGGATGGAGGGGAAACCCCAATCCGCGGACGAAGTGGGGGAGGAAAACCACCCTTTCGTGAGGTTTCGGGGTAGGGACAACCTGCCCCACGGCTGGCAGCCGGTGCGCGATATCCGTGGCTAAGTATCCGGCTCCCCGCAACTTTTTGATGTGCCCCTCCGTGACGGAGGAGGCCATCCACTTGCCTCCCGCTCCGGACATGTTTGGAGAGAGTTGAGGAGGAGGATGCGGACTTGGGCGCTGGAGCTCGAGTGCGCGAGAATGGATGAGCAAGGAGGAAGAAGGTGTGGGTAGAAAAAGGTGAGATCTTATCCCTTTATAAGGGCGGACTAAACTATGCGCCCCCACTAGCCTGGTAAAACTCGCTTATCCCCTAAGCGCCGTAATTGATGGCGCGGTTGGGTTACCCACGTCCGTATTGATGAGAATCCCGTAATAAGGGGAACACGATCTCTGCCTTGACAAGACGTGTCAAGAAACCGTCTCGCGTTATGTGCGGGGCTGGTTAAAGAAAAACGGTTCGAATGATTACCGGACCATGGCATGATATCATGCTGCCAAAACGTGTCAGCAGATTGGATTTGTGGAAATATTATTCTCTCTACGGTGGTATGTGGAACTTATTTTGCAGGGTCGGACACTATCATTGTATTCAAACTCTTCTGTGGTGTATTCGGAGGAGGAACCCGCCTTGCAATGCCGAAGACAACACTGCGCGTCAGACTCATCGTCATTGAAGCCTGGTTCAGGGGCTACTGAGGGAGTCCTGGATTAGGGGGTCTCCGGACAGCCGAACTATATCCTTTGGCCGGACTGTTGGACTATGAAGACATAAGATTAAAGACTTTGTCCCGTGTCCGGTTGGGACTCTACTTGGCGTGGAAGGCAAGCTAGGCAATACGGATATGTATATCTCCTCCTTTGTAACCGACCTTGTGTAACCCTAGCCCCCTCCGGTGTCTATATAAACCGGAGAGTTTTAGTCCGTGGGACAACACATAATCATACCATAGGCTAGCTTATAGGGTTTAGCCTCTCCGATCTCGTGGTAGATCAACTCTTGTACTACTCATATTATCAAGAATAATCAAGCAGGACATAGGGTTTTACCTCCATCAAGAGGGCCCAAACCTGGGTAAAACATCGTGTCCCCTGCCTCCTGTTACCATCCGCCTTAGATGCACAGTTCGGGACCCCTTACCCGAGATCCACCGCTTTTGACACCGACATAGAGAGTTCCTCTGTGCCGTCACCATAAGGAAGGATGCCTCGTCTCGTTGTTAAGAACAACATCACCGTCGGGGGAGCCCTGGCTGTCGGCCAAACTCTCCGGCTAGGCAGTTTCATCATGACCGCCCATTCAGTTGCTGCCCCAATGATGACTTCTCGGGTCATCGAAAACAACCTCCATGTCGGCTCGGAATTCGCCGAGCAGATGGATCCAATGGAGCTCTCTTCCCTAAACAAGCTCTTGGATCGCATCGCCGCCTTGGGAGTCGCTACGGACTATGATCGGATTGGGCTTAAACCCGATCAAAGGGAGATTAACTCTCCACCGGTCACCCACCATGTTGCGGTGGTGGAGGAACAATGCAACGATTCCTCTTATATCTTGAGGACTAACTATGTCCGAATTCCTGAGCTCTCCGAGTCGGATACCCGTTTACAGGAGGACATCACACAAGCCCTGAACCTAGAGTCAGGCAGCGGGCCAGACTTATCGGGCAACATACCGGAACCCGAAATTTCAATATTGGAAACACCTCGGCCCCTGGGTCTCAGATTGGGTAGGGGTTCGGACTCAATTCCACCCATCCACCCAGACATAAATGATGTTTCCCACATCAGGCAAGAGCCCCATGAAACAGTACATCATTATTGGGCCAGATTCCTCCATATGATGAACAAGGTTGTAACGCCCTCGATGCGGCTATATCTCCCACATGTCGAAGCACGACTTAGAGGCATAACCGCATTGAAAGCAATGTCGCAAGTGAGGTAATCTTCACAACAACCCATGTAATACAATAAGGGGAAAAGGATACATAGTTGTCTTACAATCGCCACTTCACACAATACATGGATAAAGCATTACATCATCCAGATACACACAAGGTCCGACTATGGAACCAAAATAAAAGAAGACTACCCCAAAAGCTATACAGATCTCCGATCGTCCCAACTGGGCTCCACTACTGATCAACTGAAACGAAACAACACTACGGACAAGGTCTTCATCGAGCTCCTCCTTGAGCTCGGTTGCGTCACCTGCACTGTATCATCGAGCACCTACAAACTGGTTTTGGAAGTATCTGTGAGTCACGGGGACTCAGCAATCTCACACCCTGGCGATCAAGACTATTTAAGCTTATAGGAAGGGTAAAAGTATGAGGTGGAACTGCAGCAAGCGACTAGCATATATGGTGGCTAACAAACGCAAATGAGAGCGAGAAGAGAAGGAAAAAGCACGGTCGAACAACTATGATCAAGAAGTGATCCTAGAACAACCTACGCCAAGCATTACTCCGACACCGTGTTCACTTCCCGGACTCCGTCGAGAAGAGACCATCACGGTTACACACGCGGTTGGTGCATTTTAATTAAGATAAAATTTAGGTTTTCTACAACCGGACATTAACAAATTACCATCTGCCCATAACCACGGGCACAGCTTTCGAAAGTTCAAATCCCTGCAGGGGTGTCCCAACTTAGCCCATCACAAGCTCTCACGGTCAACGCAGGATATTCCTTCTCCCAAGACAATCCGATCAGAATCGGCATCCCGGTTACAAGACATCCTCGACAATGGTAAAACAAGTCCAGCAACACCACCCGAATGTGCCGACAAATCCCGAGAGGAGCTGCACATATCTCTTTCTCAGGGCACACCGGGTCATCCAAACTTCCGGTAGGCCAGCCCAGAGTTGTCCCTGGTGGCCACCGGCGGCTGACAAGGTGGACCAACACTCAGAGGAGCACTGGCCCGTGGGTTTAAATAAAGATGACCCTTGAGTCCGCGGAACCCAAGGGAAAAAGAGGCTAGGTGGCGAATGGTAAAACCAATGTTGGGCATTGCTGGAGGAGTTTTATTCAAGGCGAACTGTCAAGGGGTTCCCATTATAACCCAACCGTGTAAGGAACACAAAGTCCGGGAACATAACACCAATATGACGGAAACTAGGGCGGCAAGAGTGGAACAAAACACCAGGCATAAGGCCGAGCCTTCCACCCTTTACGAAGTATATAGATGCATTAATTAAATAAGAGATATTGTGATATCCCAACAAAATATCCATGTTCCAACAAGGAACAAACTCCAATCTTCACCTGCAACTAACAATGCTATAAGAGGGGCTGAGCAAAGCGGTAACATAGCCAAACAACGGTTTGCTAGGACAAGGTGGGATAGAGGTTTGGCTCAAAAATATGGGAGGCATGATAAGCAAGTGGTAGGTATCATAGCATAGGCATAGCAAAAGGAGCGAGCAACTAGCAAGCAAAGATAGAGGTGATTTCGAGGGTATGGTCATCTTGCCTGAAATCCCGCAGGGAAGAAGAACGAGTCCATGAAGAAGACAACCGGGCGTAGTCGAACGGGTCCTCACAAACGCGACGTTATCGGAACCAACCTGAAGAAGCAACACCGGAAACAAGCACACAACATAGTAACCAACCAACACATGAACATGGCATGATATGCGGGATGCGGTATGCGGTGCATATGTATGATTTGGAAAAGAATGATTGAACCTGGACTCAACATGGAAATCCAAGAGTGCCACTGGAAAGGTGAGTTGATTTCGGTTGAAATCGATATAAAGATCACCGGAATCGGATGCACGGTTTGGAAATGGCAAGCAAAACAAATATGGCACCGGTCTGCGATAATCAGCACGAGACCATCTAAATGCATCAAGAACAACATGCTACAGCACTCCAACATGACAACAAAATAAATAGTAGGGATCCACTCATGATGCTTGACAAAAGATGAACACTGAGCTATGGCTAAATCACTCATTAACAGGTTCAAACAAGCATGGGAAAAATGCAAAAGATAACATGTTTCAGACTTAGTGAAATTAACAACAAGTCAGGAATTTATCATCAGGAAGCAATGTTTAGAGCAGGATAACTACATGCTACAGGGACATAACATGGCAAAGCAGGGCATGGCATGAAGAGACTCAAATCATGTAACAAAAGTTCCTTAGTGACCATGAGCCAAAAGGGATCAGAAAATACAATTGCAAGCATGTGAACATAGCAAAAACATAAACAGATTCAAACTTAGTGAAAACTGGAGCATGGCAAAACAGTTAACAAGTAGGCATGTTTACGAGCTCGATGCACTCACTATGAGGCATTGCATGACAAACTAAGCATACACCCAGAAAATAGACATGGCATAGAAGCTATACATGGCAAGAACAACAACATAGCATGCACGGATCAACAACAACAAGCTCGGCAAAATTACTAAACATGTTAACAATCTGCCAGGAACATTTTATAGCAAAAGTAGAGCTCGATTGACTCAAGCTAGGGTGCTCCATAATTGGAAACAAATACATGGATGGATAGAGCACGACAAAATCTACAAAACATCCTTACTGATCATGCTTAAAAGAGGCACGGATCACTAGGAAACAACATGAACATATGGCATAAAAATAATGACAGGGCAAGGACTTGGTGAAATTTGAAGTCCCTCAAATCAGCATCATTGAGTAAGCTACTTTGCATGCTTGTGCCAGTCACCACAAAGATCACAAAAATACATGGCATACACCCATGTAAAGATGGCATGGCATTCTTCAAAACACATGTAGAGCTCAGGATCATAGCATGCACACATTAATCATGGCAAAAATGACAAAAGTGCATTTGCTGAAACAGATCTGAAATTATCCTCACATAGCCCTCTTCCAACAACATTTCGGTCATCAAGATGAGCTCAAATAAAATGATGCAATGAGATGAAATGATGTACTCGTCGAGACGAAACTTTTGATATGCTACACGCCCAAAACGGAGCCACGGTTGCAGAGATATGATGCGATGAATGATGCATAAAATATTGAAACGGAGGCAAAAAGGTCAACCCTCAGATCTAGGGTTCCTCGTGGGCACGCAATCCGAGGCCACTCCGGCGAGGTGTTCTTGCTCCGGCGAGGTCGTCAAGGCGGCGGGGAGGCGAAGGAGAGGCGAAGCCGGCCTCTCCCCGACCGAATCTGACGGCAGGCTGCGGCTCCGGCCCCTTGGGCGACTCTGGATGCGCGGGGAGCCGCGGGGGCTGGCCGGCGACGAACTCCGGCCGGCGTGCGGGGAGCAGGGCGGTAGAGATGGCCCCTGGCGGCGGAGGCGGCGATCGGCCTGGGCGGCGGCGACTGGAGCGGGGCGCGGCCTGGTGGCGCGCGGAGGAGCCGGGCCTCGGGGGCTCTCCCTGGGATCGGGCGGGCCGGCGGTGCGGGGGTGGCGAGGCGCCACATGGTAGGCGGCGGTTGGTGGCGGTGACGTGTCTGGCGCACCCGGACGTGTCCGGCGCGCTGAGGACGAAGGGATCTAGGGTTAGGGGCGAAATGGACCCAGAATTGAAATGGAGGGGTCTATTTATAGAGGTAGAGGGAGCTAGGAAGCTCCAAATGAGGTGCGGTTTGCGGCCATGCGATCCTGATCGAACGATCTAGATGATGGAGGAGGTTTAGGTGGGTTTTGGGCCACTTTGGAGGGGTGTTGGGCTGCACACAAAAGAGGCCTTTGCGGCTACCCGGTTAACCATTGGAGTATCAAACGAAGTCCAAATGGCACGAAACTTGACAGGCGGTCTACCGGTAGTAAACCAAGGCCGCATGGCAAGTCTCAGTCCAATCCGAAAATTTTTAACACCCGCACACGAAAAGAGGTAGAAAGGGACACCGGAGGACATAGGAGCGCCGGAATGCAAAACGGACAACGGGGAAAATGCTCGGATGCATGAGACGAACATGTATGCAAATGAAATGCACATGATGACATGATATGAAATGCATGACACGCAAGCAATGACAAGGCAACAACAGCGAATAACAGGAGGACACCTGGAACATCAGTCTCGGGGCGTTACAAAGGTTAGGGACTGTCGCGAGGAAAACGCAGTCTCATTTTTCTGCAATAATTGCACGGACAAGGGAATCCTTAATGCCTTAAGTCGCCGTGACATATCACGCTTCGCTGACTTGGCGTCCATAGTACGAAAGTACTGTGCGATGGAAAGCGCCTGGAAAACCGAAACGAAATTTTGGGATAATCCGGCTAAGAATATACACCCAGTCCGAAGTAAAAGGGTGCACACAGGGCATGGAACCGTATTGGAGGGATGGCTTAACGGACCCTGCAAAATTCATAGCACAATGGATACCATACCAACACACAGCCTTAGAGCACGTTGGATACTCCGGCAGGTGGCCAAAAGTGGTGAGGATCTTCTTATCCCAAATGCCACAGAGCACCATCCTGTGGATAACAATATGGTATTAACAGTTTTTGAAACCTTCGCATCAAATAATAGCCGCAAGCGAACACTCCGCAGCCTCGCCAAAATCTGCCACGTAGCAGCAATGAATCCATGGAGTGACACAACTATTACCTTCAATGCCAGTGACGAACCTAAATTCCGAAATGCCCGAGCACCAGCTGCACTGGTCCTCAGTCCAATTGTGCACGACTTTCGACTCACAAAAGTACTCATGGACGGCGGCAGTGGATTAAACCTCATCTATGAGGAAACTCTTCAAAAAATGGAAATAGACTGGAACCGCATTGAGTAAAGCAGCACAACCTTCAGAGGAATCATCCCCACTAGGGAAGCACGCTGTGCTAGGAAAATCACACTAGATGTGGTATTCGGCACGCAGAGAACTATAGGTCCGAAGAAATTACATTCCAAGTGGCCCCGTTCAGTAGTGGATACCATGCCCTTTTAGGACGGGAGGTGTTCACGATCTTCCAAGCCATACCCCATTATGGATACATGAAGCTCAAAATGCCCGGGCCCAACGGAATCATCACTCTTGCTAGTGATCCGGACACAGCACTCCGCGCCGAAAACAAAACAACCGCATTGGCCCTCGAGGCATCATCCGAAGCCCTCTCGGCCGAGGAATTAACTGCGCTACGCTCCACGGTGGACAGGGACGACGTAATACTTGAAAAGAGATCCAAGTCCTGCGCGAGAATTGGGACATATTCGCCTGGCACCCCTCAGACATGCCAGGAATCCCACGCAGGCTGGCCGAGCACAGCCTCAATATCCTAAAGGTATTCAAGCCGGTCAAGCAGGCTCTTCGGCGTTTCTCTGAACCTAAGAGACATGCTATGGGAGAGGAACTAGCCAAGTTATTGGAGGCCGGATTCATTAGAGAAATAAAACACCCGGACTGGCTAGCAAACCTGGTGATGGTACCAAAGAAGGACAAATCATGGCGCCTATGTGTCGATTTCAAGGACCTCAACAAGGCTTGCCCAAAGGATCCCTTCCCCCTTCCCCCTCCCCCGTATCGATCAAATTATCGATGCTACCGCAGGACACGAGTCATTGTGTTTCCTCGACGCATACTCCGGCTACCACCAAATCAAGATGGTGGAGTCCGACCAAGCCGCAATGGCATTTATCACACCATACGGCCCCTTCTGTTTCAACACAATGCCTTTTGGGCTCAAAAACACCGGCACAACATATCAGCGCATGATCCAGACATGTCTGGAGAAATAGATTGGCGAAACAGTAGAGGCATACGTAGATGATGTGGTCATTAAAACCAAGCACGTCGACTCTCTAATAGACGACTTGAGGCTCACATTCGACAACCTCCGAACATACGACATCAAGCTCAATCCGGAAAAATGCGTTTTCGGCGTACCAGCTGGAAAGCTCCTGGGCTTCATTGTCTCCAGTAGAGGAATTGAAGCTAATCCGGCCAAAATCCGAGCTCTATCACAGTTGACTATCCCAACGTACCTTAAACAAATCCAGAAACTAACTGGATGTGTGGCGACTCTAAGCCGCTTTATCTCCCGCTTAGGAGAAAAGGCATTACCCCTTTATCGCCTCCTTCGGCGCACCGAACACTTCGAGTGGACGGACGCTGCCACAGCCGGATTGGAAGAAATAAAAGCCATACTGGCAACCAACCCAATCCTGGCCGCGCCAAACATCGGCGAACCAATGTTGTTGTACATTGCGGCAACTCATCAAGTTGTAAGCGCAGTGCTCGTCGTCGAACGAGAAGCTGACGGACATAAATTCCCTCTTCAAAAGCCGGTATACTATGTATCCACTGTCCTCACTCCATGCAAATCACGGTACCCACATTATCAAAAGATAGGCTATGCGGTATTCATGGCATCCCGAAAGCTGCGACACTACTTTCAAGAGTGTTCAATTACAGTAGCCTCGGAAGTGCCACTTAATGATATTATAAACAACCGCGACGCCACCGGCCAGATTGCCAAATGAGCCATTGAGCTCCTCCCGTTCGACATAACATACAAACCTCGGCGAGCCATTAAATCGCAAGTATTGGCCGACTTTGTCGCCGAATGGACGGAAGCCGAACTCCCTAAAGAGTATGGCGCATACTCCAATTGGATCATGCACTTCGACGGCTCCAAAATGTTGGCCGGTCTGGGGGCTGGCGTCGTCCTGACGTCCCCAACCGGAGATACCGTTCAATATGTACTGCAAATACTGTATACAGACTCTAACAACGCAGCCGAATACGAAGCCCTGTTGCATGGTCTTCGACTGGCAGTCTCCATGGGCATTCAACTCCTGGAGGTGCGTGGGGATTCGAACCTCGCAATATCCCAAATAAATGGAGACTTTGATGCCAAGGATCCAAAGATGGCGGCCTATCAAAACGCCGTCCTAAAGATGTCAACTTGGTTCGAGGGGCTCGAATTTCACCATGTGGCTCGGGAAAACAATCAGGCGGCGGATATCCTCGCCCGCATCGGTGCAAAACACGACGCCCCCCAACATCTTTTTGGAGAGGTTGGTTAAGCCATCGGTGGTATGGGAAGGGGACACCGGTAACAATAGTCCAGACCCGGCCAAAACGCCCGATACCGAACACTCTGACATAATCGGAGGCTCTGCCACCGAAATAACACCTTCAGCCCACGTAATAATGGTCGTCATTGCCCCGTGGACAGAACCATTCCTGGCCTACCTAACTAGGCAGGAACTTCCCGAGGACCAAAATGAGGCACGCTGCATATTGCGGCGATCTAAAGCCTACAGGGTCCACGAGGGAGAGCTGTATAAGAAAAGCACTACCGGAGTCCTTCGAAGGTGCATCTCCGAAGAGGAAGGGCGGAAGCTTTTGGCAGAAATTCATGTCGGACTCAGCGGCCACCACGCCGCAGCCCGGGCCCTTGTAAGCAAGGCCTTCCGTAGAGGTTTTTATTGGCCGACGGCCCGGGCAGACGTGCAGGACTTGGTCCAACGCTGCGCCGGTTGCCAGCTTTTTGTAAACCAAAGCCATATGCCACCCACCGCCCTCCAAACATCCCCATTATCTGGCCTTTCCCGTTCTGGGGGCTTGACATGGTTGGACCCCTTAAAGGGGGAACCCATAAGAAAAAAAATACTTATTGGCCATGGTAGATAAATTCACCAAACGGATAGAAGCCAAACCTGTTAAAACAGCTGAATCCGGACCGGTGATAGACTTCATATCCGGTGTTGTACACCGTTATGGAGTCCCCCACAGCATCATCACTAACAACGGCACGAACTTCACGGCCGACGAGGTAAAACTCTGGTGCGGCAACATGGGCATCAAGTTCGATTATGCTTCCGTCTATCACCCACAAACCAACGGCCAAGTTGAGCGAGCAAATGGTCTTATCATGAGCGGCATTAAACCCAGATTAGTGCGGTCCTTAAAGTAGTCTAACAAGCACTGGGTAGAGGAGCTCGACTCCGTACTCTGGGGGCTGCGGACCACGCCAAATCACACTACCGGATATACACCCTTCTTTATGGTGTACGGCGCAGAGGCAGTTTTGCCCTGCGACATAATTCATGACTCACCTCGAGTGCGCATGTACGAAGAAAGAGAAGCCGAGCTCGATCGGCAGGACAGTCTGGACACCCTGGAGGAGGAGCGCGACGTGGCAAAAGCCCGTTCCGCATTTTATCAGCAACAGGCTCGCAGATACCAAAGCAGAGAAGTATGGGCCAAAACTTATAACGTTGGCGAGTTAGTTCTACGCTTGCCGGAGAATAAAAAGTCCAAGCTCGAGCCCAAATGGGAAGGCCCCTTCGTTATTGACCAAGTTCTGACCGGTGGAGCGTACCGTCTGCGGGATGCGTCGAATAATCGACTTGAGCCGAACCCATGGAATGCAGCCAGGCTCTGAAGATTCTACGCCTAGAGCCGGACTCTATGTTCGTCTCCTTCCTCTGTCCATTTTTTGCATATACATTATCTGTATTTTTCTCTTTCTTTCTTTTACTCTTTCTCTAGGCCTTCAAGGGCCACCTTGTGCCTCGCTTGCACATTATAGATGCGCTAACCGCGCTCATTATACCTGGGGGCTTCTTACACAGAAGCTTAATTATCTATTTGGGCTTCACTCCCTGCACATGTGTTATTCTTCCGCATGTACCTTTTCTCCGCCACTATATGCATCGATATGACTTAAGTTTTGGCCAAGCTGGGTTGCCTGGCTCTTGTATTTATGCCCTACGTTCTCGTTAATTCGGATAGGGCATAAGGGGAGCACCTCTGCGATTGTTACTGCCGGGTCAGCCGGATGTGTACCTCAGACTGGGTGAAGCCGAAAGCTAGCGTTCTTAAGGGAATATTCGGTCAGCGAACAAAAGATGATTTTTATTTATTTATTTTCCATATGTGGCCCCAGATGTTTTTTCCTGCATTTCCTCTCGCAGTCCGGACATGCACTTTAGGGCATGTGTACCCAGGGAAAGGAACCCTTAACAGAACTATTCTCCCTGGAAGATGTTTCTTACTACCCATGTAATATAACATAACTAGTTGGGCACTTGTCTGTTCAAGCACTAATGACCCCTACGCCTGGTCTCCACGCATACCCCGGTTCTTATATAACTAAGCGGGTATTCGGATACACTCCGGACTATCGGGTCCCGAGGTTGAAGCGAAAAGGTCTGCCATGACAAATGATCTACAATCCGGCTAGAAGGCATTATACATGTCACTTTAATTACATAGTCATGTAGACTGACTAAATTCCTCTTCTATACCATCCAACAGGCGGTCTAGCCTACAATCCTGTGGGGAATACTTTGCGGCTAATTCTACTTGCCCATAGACTAAGCTAACGGGGATCTCTTTCCCGTCGGGCCCCACAGGTCCGACCTCGGCCATGTGATTTGGGTCAGCCTTGGTATACCGCATCTTCACCATGGCCCAGGCTTCCCTGGCACCTTGACGGCAGGCAGATATCTTCCATAATCGGAAGCGCCGCCGTGCACCCTTGAGCTTCTCCACAAGCTCTCCAACGCCTTCTAGCAGGGAGACGGATGGCCACAAGGCCTGGGCAATACCTTGCATCACCTTCCGAACTTGTTCGTGCAGTTGTGAGAGCTCGGATAGAAGATCACCTGCAGACCCGGGCATCTCCTCCGCGGGACGACCCGTCAGCATACCTGCACACATAACTCTGTTAGCCGCCTTCTCCGTCGTCCCCTTTATTAAGGGTTCGTTCAAGCATTTACTAAATATGTCGCATCGAAGCCGCTTATTCTCCTTCTCGGAGTCCGCAAGCTGGGCTCGAACATCTTTTAGTTCCACGCTCAGCTTGGTATTGGCGTCTTGGAGATTGTTTTTCTCCCGCCTGACCTCAGTCAGCACACGTTCGCCAGCCTTTAGCTGTCGTACGGCGTGCTGCTCCTCCGGATTCTCTCTGGATTCATCTGCAACATCTATTATTAGATCTGCAGCCATGCTGCACGCTATATGGTACCTATCATTCTTTGAAAGAAATGTTACCAGCTGGGGACTTTTTAGGTTCCTTTAATGCGGCAACAGCGGCCCGAAGTTGGGTCTTGCATTCCTCCAGCTCCTGTGACAGTCGACTATTCTTCTCTGTAAGAACCTGCACAATAAGATGATCCTTAAATCAGTTCTGCTAACTGTTTCAAGTCTCAGGGGCTACTAATACAAATAATCGTCAGATTTTCTTACCCGTACATCCTTTACATACTGGTCTGTGGCTCTGGCTAGACCATTTTGAGCAGCACAGAGGTACGCCTCTCCAGAATTGAAGGCATCAAATGCCTCTGGTGAGAACCAAGCGTCGCGGAGTACATGGTGGACACACCCAAAGAAGGCAATGGCGATGAGACAGCGGAGGATGACCCCTCCAAGAAGCAACCCAAGCGCTGGCGTCAGCGGCGCCGCTCTAAGTCTCGCCAAAGCAAAAGCGGTGACCCCGGCAAAGGAGATAATAGCACTCCGGACAGTGCCGAAGATGACAACAATCCCCTCCAGCAAGATTTAGGGCAGGAGGATGGAGAAGCCAGCCCTCCAGAGAGAGCGGCAGATGGAGAGGTGAGGATGATAATTACATACCTCCCTCCGAAGACGAAGCAAGCCTCGACGATGATGAATTCGTCATGCCTGAGGATCCCGTTGAACAAGAGCGCTTCAAGCGCCGGCTTATAGCCATGGCAAATAGCCTTAAGAAAAAGCAACAGCAGCTTCAGGCTGATCAAGATTTGCTAGCTGACAGATGGCCTGAAGTCCTTGCGGCCGAGGAATATAAACTCGAACGCCCCTCCAAGAGATACCCAAAGCGTAGGTTGCTACCCCGACTGGAGGAGGAAGCACTCAAACCTACATCTCCAGCATATGATGCGGCTGACCGGCCACCTCGTGGCCGCGACAGAGAGGCATTTCAGCCAAAAACTCAGCCCGCACCCCGACGCCACTCAAATAAAAATGACAAGGCATGGGGAAACATGCTAGACCTACGAGACGTATTGGAGGACAAAGCAAAACATGCAAGATTGATCTACGGATCACGAGGGCGCACCACTATGCGAGACGATAACCGTCACGCCGGATACAGTAAAAGTAAATCCGGCCGGGCCGAACACAGTGGGCAAGACTCATTTGAGCTGCGTCGTGATATAGCCCAGTACAGAGGCGCCGCACACCCCCTATGCTTCACAGACGAAGTAATGGATCACCAAATCCAAGGGGTTTCAAACCCGTAAATATCGAATCATACGACGGCACAACAGATCCTGCGGTATGGATCGAGAATTTACTCCTGCACATCCACATGGCCCGCGGTGATGATCTACACGCCATCAAATACCTCTCACTCAAGCTCAAAGGACCAGCTCAGCATTGGCTCAACAGCTTGCCAGCAGAGTCCATTGGCTGTTGGGAAGATCCAGAAGCCGCATTCCTTGACAACTTCTAGGGCACTTATGTGCGACCGCCAGATGCCGATGACTTGAGCCACATAATTCAGCAGCCAGAGGAATCGGCCAGGCAATTCTAGACACGGTTCCTAACAAAGAAGAATCAACTCGTTGACTGTCCGGAAGCAGATGCCCTAGCAGCTTTTAAGCATAACATCCGCGACGAGTGGCTCGCCCGGCACCTTGACCAGGAAAAGCCGAATTCTATGGCAGCCCTCACGACACTCATGACCCGCTTTTGTGCGGGAGAAGACAGCTGGCTGGCTCGCAGCAATAACATATCAAAGAACCACGGTACTTCGGATACCAAGGATGGCAATGGTAGGTCACGTCGCAACAAACACAAGCGCCGCATTAACAGCGACAATACAGAGGATACACCAGTCAATGCC
Organism: Triticum urartu; assembly: GCF_003073215.2. Lineage (NCBI taxonomy): Eukaryota > Viridiplantae > Streptophyta > Magnoliopsida > Poales > Poaceae > Triticum > Triticum urartu. Next base: position 8,966 of record NW_024112963.1, on the reverse strand, counting down.
GGATTCAAAGGCTCTAAACCCGGTCAACGGAAAAAGACATTTGAAAGAAGCACTCTAGGCCCATCCAGTTTGGACCGTATACTCGATCGCTCGTGTCAAATACACGGCACCCACGACAAGCCAGCCAACCACACCAACAGGGATTGTTGGGTGTTCAAGCAGGCCGGCAAGTTAAATGCCGAAAACAAAGATAAGGGGTCGCATAGCGATGACGAGGAGGAGCCCCGGTAGCCGAACACCGGAGGACAGAAGAGGTTCCCCCCACAAGTGCGGACGGTGAACATGATATACGCAACCCACATCCCCAAGAGGGAACGGAAGCGTGCGCTAAGGGACGTATATGCGTTGGAGCCAGTTGCCCCAAAGTTCAACCCATGGTCCTCTTGCCCGATCACCTTCAATCACAGGGATCACCCCACTAGTATCCGTCACGACGAATTTGCCGCACTGGTCCTAGACCCAATCATTGACTGATTTCACCTCACTCGAGTCCTTATGGATGGTGGCAGCAGCCTGAACCTGCTTTATCAGGACACAGTGCGCAAAATGGGTATAGACCCCTCAAGGATCAAACCCACAAAAACGACCTTCAAAGGCGTCATAACAGGTGTAGAGGCCCATTGCACAGGCTCAGTGACACTGGAAGTGGTCTTCGGATCCCCGGATAACTTCAGAAGCGAGGAGTTAATCTTCGATATAGTTCCGTTCCGCAGTGGCTATCATGCACTGCTCGGGCGAACCGCATTTGCGAGATTCAATGCAGTACCGCATTATGCATACCTCAAGCTCAAGATTCCAGGACCTCGAGGGGGTCATCACGGTTAATGGAAACACAGAGCGCTCTCTCCGCACGGAGGAGCACACTGCGGCCCTCGCAGCAGAAGCGCAAAGCAGCCTCTTAAGCCAATCCACTAGTTCGGCGATTAAGGACACGGACACCTTCAAGCGTGCCCGGAGTAATCGGCAGCAAGACCGCCTGTCACGTTCCGAGCTCGCATAGCAATGCGGCCCCCACCCCAGTACCAGCCAAATGGTGAAATATGTGCCACGCGTACATAATTATGCATTGAAAATACCATGGGCACAGGTGGGGTGGGGGCACGACTACGGCACGCCCCAAGACGCGACTCAACCGCACTAGGGGCTTCCCGCTTTGTTATTTTTCTCTCTTTCAGGACCTTAATCTCCAGAAATCCTGTCCGGCAGTATGATTGCCAAACACATGATGTAGCAACCAAGGAGGCAGAAAGCTACGTCGCACCACGGAACTCCCAGGTGGTCTCTGACAACGAGTGAAATACTCGCTCTAAATACCATTCCTCAGCTTGCCCTTGGAGGGGACATGTCAACTAGTCCTACTTTTTGCTTACCGCACCACTTGTATCATTCTGCTTTAACGCACCTTTTAGAATAAACAATGCATAGCACTAGACTATTATCGCATTCTTTATTCTTCTTTTTTATATATATACATATGTTCATTCATGACATCCAGCACCCGTACACTCTGGTAGGGCCAATACGCTAGGGGCTTAAGCATACCCCATAATACGGCGTGAGAAGTCCAAACACTCTAGACAGTGCGACACCCGAACTTATAGCATTATAAGCATCAGCTCCGAATCATGTCATGGGTCAATAGTTGGGTTTGCTCGGCTCCCATGTTTTGGTACCTTACGTTCCGCTATATCGGCTAAGGTAGCACTGGGAGAACTACTGCGATTGTGCCCCAGTTCAGCTGGGCTAAGCACCTCAGTAGAGAAAGCTAAAACTGACTGTCATGATAAGGCGAGAGACTGGTCGTTGTTCGAGAGGTTTCGAGTCCCTAAAGACTTATGCCGCTTAGAGCGAGGAGTCGGCTTTGGCCGGCTTAAGGCGTGTATAGCGCCCCAAATTCGGCCTTCCGAATACTAGGGGCTTCGCCAAAATTTAAAATTATAGAATTCTATGGCTAAGTGAGAGTGATAAAGCATTATAGTCCGATTGCCTTGTTCGTTGCGCTGAGCACCTCCCTTGAAGGACCCAAAAATGGGAACAAGAGTGCTTAGTTTTATCCCGAACACCCCAGCACTCGTGGCATGGGGGCAGAAGCCGACGACTAGCCATCTCTCAGATTTGATAAACAGCCGAACAAAAGGTAATATTTTAAATTCAAACAAGCGTTGCATAGCGCATATGAACAAGTTTTCATACCATAGGATCACACGAGCAAGTTCATTCAAATATTACATCTTTCGCACACTCGTCCGCTACAAGACGGGCACCCTTCAGGACACCCTCATAATACATCTCGGGGTGGCATTGCTCCTTGCCCTGCGGCGGCCCCTCCTTCACCAGCTTCTCGGCGTCCATCTTGGCCTAGTGCACCTTCGCACGGGCAAAATCCTAGCGTGCACCCTCGATGCAGACGGACCGCTTGATGACTTCCAGCAGTGGGCAGGCATCCGCAAGCCGCCTCACCAGGCCGAAGTAGCTGTTGGGAAGGGCGTCGCCAGGCCACATCCGGACTATAAAGCCCTTCATGGCATGTTCGGCCGCCTTGTGTAGCTCGACCAGTTGCTTCAGCTGGTCGCTCATAGGCATCGGGTGTTCGGTCCTAGTATACTGAGACCAGAACAGCTTCTCCGTCGATCTTCCCTCCTCGGCCTGGTAAAACTTTGCGGCATCCGACACGCTGCGCGGCAAATCTGCGAATGCTCCTGGAGAGCTCCGGACTCGGGTAAGTAACAAGTAATTTACTTTCAAATGCTTGCTTTGCATATTGAATGCCTTACCCGCCGCTATCTTCCTCATCGCCTCGACCTCCTGGAGGGCCTTTTGGGCTTCAGGCTTGGCATTCTTTGCGCTCTCAAGGGCCGCGGCAAGCTCAGACTCTCGCGTCTTCGAGTCAAGCTCCAACGCCTCGTGCTTCGTCACGAGAGCTTGGAGCTCTTGCTGCACCTCGCCCACCCGTGCCTCTTGCTTTTCCCGCTCGGTGCGCTCCTGGGCCACTTTGTTTTCGGCCTCGGACAGCGCTTGCTTCAGGGTCGCCACTTCGGTCGTGGCCCCTGGCAAATTCATAATGATCCTGTCATTTTGCAATCGCATCTTTTTTTGTATGTATATATATAGACAAGGTATTACTTACCTTTGTTCTCCTCGAGCTGCCTCTTGGCAAGGCCGAGCTCTTTCTCGGACCCCTCGAGGTCCTGCTTCAGTGTGGTGACCTCCGCAGTCAGTGCGGCAGAGGCCAGCAGCGAAGCCTGCATACGCATATAGACATACTTATATTAGACTCCTGCAGATATTATTTGATCCTCTATTCGGCTTTTCTTTGTGAACACCAAATAGAGCATCAGGGGCTACTGTCTATGCGGTAATATTTTCCCTATATTTTAAATACTTACCTCAAAGCCTGTTAGAAGGCTGGCACAGGCTTCAGTCAGTCCGCTCTTGGGGGACTGAACCTTCTTGATCACCGCACTCATAATAGTGCGGTGCTCTTCGTCGATGGAAGCGCCGCGAAGCGCTCCCAGTAGGTTGTCCGGTGCCTCTGGATGGACAGAGGTCACCGGCACGGGCGTCTTACCCCTTTTGGAAGGGGGCCGCCTGCCCGAGTCCGGAACCACTGGAGGTTCTAGCGCGGTGTTTGGCTGAGAGCCGAACTTGGAGCCCCCGGGAGCCTTGCTCCCTTTGCTCCTGGAGTCCGTAAGGTCGCCTTGAGGCACCTCCGGGACTGTCTCCCCTCGGCTCATTGCCCCTTCAGACAATACCTCGGCATTGTTCGTAGGGCAAGGGGAGGAGGCGGTCGGAAGTGGATCGCTATCCATATCCGACGAATCCAAGGAGCCGTCTGACGAGGATACGTCGATACGGGCTTGGGGCGGTCTGCATAGTCATATACGGCGTTAGGACAAGCAGTGCGACTAAGGTATGCTATGAGTTACTCTGGTATCCGAATAATTACGACTTCGTTATGGGCTTGGCCCTGAGCAGCCACTCGTCTTCGCCTTCGGCAGTGGTGGTGGAGCAGTCCGGAAGAAGAGTCCTTCCCTTCTTGGACCCTTCGGCCTCCCCGGTCAGGGCGGCCTTCCTTTTCTTGTCTCCCCGGCTGGAGGGGGAGCATCTTCATGTTCCTCCTCGTCTTCACCGGAGGAGTGCATCACGGAGTTATCGGACGATGAGTCCGATACCACCTGGCGCCGGGAACTCTTTCGGGTTCCCTTGGCCTTCTTCTTGGTCTTCTCCGGCACCTTATAAGGAGCCGGAGTCAGCATCTCCGTTAGGAGAGCGTCCGCGGTGTCTTCGGGCAGGGGGGCCGGACAGTCAATCTACTCTGATGCCTCCACCCAGTCCAGTTAAAGGCATGGGAGCTCAGACTCCGCACATGGTTAAGCTATGGGAAATAAATATCGTACCAGATGTACAGAACTTACCGGATTCGCAGGGCGCTTCGCGCTTAGCCCGTGGTCCTCGGTGAGAGAGGGAGGGACCTCGGCGCCCTTGAACAACACCCTCCAGACGTCTTTGTGCGTCATGTCGAAGAGCTCGCTTAGAGTCTGGTGCCGGGCCGGGTCGAACTCCCATAAGTTGAAATCACGTTGTTGACATGGGAGGATCCGGCGGAAGAGCATGACCTGGACTATGTTGACAAGCTTAAGTTTCTTGCTTGTCATGTTCCGAATACACTTCCGGAGTCCGTCCAGCTCCACCGATGAACCCCAGGACAGGCCCTTCTCCTTCCAGGAAGTGAGCCGCGTGGGGATTCTGGAACGAAACTCGAGGGCCGCCACCCAGTTGGAGTCGCGTGGCTCGGTGATGTAGAACCACCCCGATTGCCACCCCTTTACGGTCTCCACGAAGGAGCCCTCGAGCCATGCAATGTTGGGCATTTTGCCCACCATGGCTCCGCCGCATTCCGCTTGTTGGCCGCCTACAACCTTCGGCTTGATATTGAAGGTCTTCAGCCATAGGACGAAGTGGGGCCGGATGCGGAGGAAAGCCTCGCACACGACGATGAACGCCGAGATGTTGAGGATGAAATTCGGGGCCAAATCATGAAAGTCCAGTCCGTAGTAGAACATGAGGCCGCGGACGAATCGATGGAGGGGAAACCCCAATCCGCGGACAAAGTGGGGGAGGAAAACCACCCTTTCGTGAGGTTCCGGGGTAGGGACGACCTGCCCCGCGGCTGGCAGCCGGCGCGCGATGTCCGTGGCTAAGTATCCGGCTCCGCGCAACTTTTTGATGTGCCCCTCCATGACGGAGGAGGCCATCCACTTGCCTCCCGCTCCGGACATGTTTGGAGAGAGTTGAGGAGGAGGATGCGGACTTGAGCCCTAGAGCTCGAGTGCCCGAGAATGGATGAGCAAGGAGGAAGAAGGCGTGGGTAGAAAAAGGTGAGATCTTATCCCTTTATAAGGGCGGACTAAACTATGCGCCCCCACTAGCCTGGTAAAACTCGCTTATCCCCCAAGCGTTGTAATTGATGGCGCGGTTGGGTTACCCACGTCCGTATTGATTAGAATCCCGTAATAAGGGGAACACGATCTCTGCCTTGACAAGACGTGTCAACAAACCGTCTCGTGTTATGTGCGCGGCTGGTTAAAGAAAAACGGTTTGAATAATTATCGGACCATGGCATGATGTCATGCTGCCAAAACGTGTCAGCAGATTGGATTTGTGGAAATATTATTCTCTCTACGGTGGTATGTGGAACTTATTTTGCAGGGTCGGACACTATCCTTGTATTCAAACTCTTCTGTGGTGTATTCGGAGGAGGAACCCGCCTTGCAATGCCGAAGACAACACTGCGCGTGGGACTCATCATCATTGAAGCCTGGTTCAGGGGCTACTGAGGGAGTCCTAGATTAGGGGGTCTCCGGACAGCCGGACTATATCCTTTGGCCGGACTGTTGGACTATGAAGACATAAGATTGAAGACTTCGTCCCGTGTCCGGATGGGACTCTACTTGGCGTGGAAGGCAAGCTAGGTAATACGGATATGTATATCTCCTCCTTTGTAACCGACCTTGTGTAACCCTGGCCCCCTCAGGTGTCTATATAAACCGGAGGGTTTTAGTCCGTGGGACAACATATAATCATACCATAGGCTAGCTTCTAGGGTTTAGCCTCTCCGATCTCGTGGTAGATCAACTCTTGTACTACTCATATTATCAAGAATATTCAAGCAGGACATAGGGTTTTACCTCCATCAAGAGGGCCCAAACCTGGGTAAAACATCGTGTCCCCTGCCTCATGTTAACATCCGCCTTAGACGCACAGTTCGGGACCCCCTACCTGAGATCCGCCGGTTTTGACACCGACACCATGGCTCATGCTGATGTATTGCATGAAAGTTGAAAAAGTTTGAGAATATCAAAATTATGAAACAATTGCTTGGCTTGTCATCGGGGTTGTGCATGATTTAATATTTTGTGTGATGAAGATAGAGCATAGCCAGACTATATGATTTTGTAGGGATAACTTTCTTTAGCCATGTTATTTTGATAAAACATGATTGCTTAGTTAGTATGCTTGAAGTATTATTATTTCTATGTCAACATTAAACTTTTATCTTGAATCTTTCGGATCTGAACATTCATGCCACAATAATGAAAAATTACATTGAGAAATATGTTAGGAAGCATTCCACATCAAAAATTCTTTTTTATCATTTACCTACTCGAGGACGAGCAGGAATTAAGCTTGGGGATGCTTGATACGTCTCCAACGTATCTATAATTTTTGAATGTTCCATGTTATTATATTATCTGTTTTGGATGTTAATGGGCTTTATTTTACACTTTTATATTATTTTTGGGACTAACCTATTAACTGGAGGCCCAGCCCAAATTGCTGTTTTTTTGGCCTATTTCAGTGTTTCGCAGAAAAGGAATATCAAACGGAATCCAAATGGAATGAAACCTTCGGGAGAGTTATTTGTGGAACAAACGTGATCCAGGGGACTCTGAGTGGACGTCAAGAAACAATCGAGGAGGTCACGAGGCAGGGGGCGCGCCTACCCCCCTGGGCGCGCCCTCCACCCTCGTGGGCCCCTCGTTGCTCCACCGACCTACTTCTTCCTCCTATATATATCCATATACCCCGAAAACATCCAGGAGCACCATGAAACCCTATTTCCACCACCGCAACCTTCTGTACCCAAGATATCCCATCTTGGGGGCTTTTCCGGAGCTCCGCCGGAGGGGGCATTGATCACAGAGGGCCTCTACATCAATTCCATGGCCCCTCCGATGATGTGTGAGTAGTTTACCTCAGACCTTCGGGTCCATAGCTAGTAGCTAGATGGCTTCTTCTCTCTCTTTGGATCTCAATACAAAGTTCTCCTCGATTATCTTGGAGATCTATTCGATGTAATCTTCTTTTGCGGTGTGTTTGTCGAGATCCGATGAATTGTGGGTTTATGATCAAGTCTATCTATGAACAATATTTGAATCTTCTCTGAATTCTTTTGTGTATGATTGGTTTATCTTTGCAAGTCGCTTCGAATTATCAGTTTGGTTTGGCCTACTAGATTGATCTTTCTTGCAATGGAAGAAGTGCAAGCTTTGGGTTCAATCTTGCGGTGCTCTATCCCAGTGACAGAAAGGGAACGACACGTATTGTATTGTTGCCATCGAGGATAAAAATATGGGGTTTATATCATATTGCATCCCTTTACATTATGTCATCTTGCTTAAGGCGTTACTCTATTCTTATGAACTTAATACTCTAGATGCATGCTGGATAGCGGTCGATGTGTGGAGTAATACTAGTAGATGCAAGCAGGAGTCGGTCTACTTGTCACGGTCGTGATGCCTATATTGATCATACCTAGATATTCTCATAATTATTCTCTTTTCTATCAATTGCTCGATAGTAATTTTTTCACCCACCGTAATACTTATGCTATCTTGAGAGAAGCCACTAGTGAAACCTATGGCCCCCGGGTCTATTCTCCATCATACAAGTTTCCAATCTATTTTATTTTGCAATCTTTACTTTCAATCTATATCATAAAAATACCAAAAATATTTATCTTATTATTATTATCTCTATCAGATCTCACTCTTGCAAGTGGCCGTGAGGGGATTGACAACCCCTTTATCGCGTTGGTTGCGAGGTTCTTATTTGTTTGTGTAGATACGAGGTGACTCGCGCATGGTCTCCTACTGGATTGATACCTTGGTTCTCAAAACCGAGGGAAATACTTACACTGCTTTGCTGCATCACCCTTTCCTCTTCAAGGGAAAACCAACGCCGTGCTCAAGAGGTAGCAGAAACCAGCATGATCTAAGAAACTACGAATACCTTTTATATCTTTAGGACATGGCATTTTCTCAATTGCATCAACCTTAGCTTGATCCACTTCAATACCTCTTTCAGAAATTTTATGACCCATGGCAATGCCTTCATTAACCATAAAGTGGCACTTCTCCCAATTCAAGACAAGATTTGTTTATTCACATCTCTGCAAAACTCGATCAAGATTGCTTAAACAATCATCAAAAGACTTCCCATAAACAGAAAAATCATCCACGAAAACCTCAACAATCTTTTCACAAAAGTCAGAGAATATAGCAGTCATACATCTTTGAAAGGCAGCAGGTGCATTACATAAACCAAAAGGCATACGTATATAAGCATAGGTTCCAAAGGGACAAGTAAAAGTGGTCTTTTCTTGATCAGGCTAAGAAACAGGTATTTGCAAAAAACCAGAATATCCATCAAGGAAGCGAAAATGTGTGTGCTTAGATAATCTTTCAAGCATTTGATCAATAAAAGGCAAAGGGTAATGATCTTTTCTAGTTGCTTTGTTTAATTTTCTAAAATCAATTACCATTCTATAGCCTGTGACAATTCTTTGTGGAATAAGTTCATTCTTATCATTAGGAACAACAGTTGTACCTCCTTTCTTAGGAACACAATGAACAGGACTTACCCATCTACTATCAGCTATAGGATAGATTATACCTGCTTCCAGA
>NW_024112962.1:0-9682 GCF_003073215.2 Triticum urartu | reverse complement strand
AAAGAAAGAGATATGATCTCTCACTAAATTTCAAGATAAAAGTGTTCTCCCTGAGTATGCACCGTTGCCAAAGTGTCATGCCCAGACACCACCACGTGATGATCGGGTGTGATAAGCTCTACGTCCATCTACAACGGGTGCAAGCCAGTTTTGCACACGCAGAATACTCAGGTTAAACTTGACGAGCCTAGCATATGCAGATATGGCCTCGGAACACTGAGACCGAAAGGTCGAGCATGAATCATATAGTAGATATGATCAACATAGTGATGTTCACCATTGAAAACTACTCCATTTCACGTGATGATCGGTTATGGTTTAGTTGATTTGGATCACGTGATCACTTAGAAGATTAGAGGGATGTCTTTCTAAGTGGGAGTTCTTAAGTAATATGATTAATTGAACTTTAATTTATCATGAACTTAGTCCTGATAGTATTTGCATATCTATGTTGTAGATCAATAGCTCGCGTTATTGCTTCCCTATGTTTTATATGTGTTCCTAGAGAAAACTAAGTTGAAAGATGATAGTAGCAATGATGCGGACTGGGTCCGTGATCTGAGGTTTATCCTCATTGCTGCACAGAAGAATTATGTCCTTGATGCACCGCTAGGTGATGACCTATTGCAGGAGCAGATGCAGACGTTATGAACGTTTGGCTAGCTCAATATGATGACTACTTGATAGTTTAGTGCACCATGCTTAAACGGCTTAGAATCGGGACTTCAAAGACGTTTTGAACGTCATGGACCATATGAGATGTTCCAGGAGTTGAAGTTAATATTTCAAGCAAATACCCGAGTTGAGAGATATGAAGTCTCCAACAAGTTCTATAGCTAAAAGATGGAGGAGAATAGCTCAAGCAGTGAGCATGTGCTCAGATTGTCTGGGTACTACAATCGCTTGAATCAAGTGGGAGTTAATCTTCCAGATAAAATAGTGATTGACAGAATTCTCTAGTCACCATCACCAAGTTAGTAGAACTTAGTGATGAATCTCTAGTCACCATCACCAAGTTAGTAGAACTTAGTGATGAACTATAATATGCAAGGGATGACGAAAACAATTCCCAAGCTCTTCGCGATGCAAAAATCGGCGAAGGTAGAAATCAAGAAAAACATCAAGTGTTGATGGTTGACAAGACCACTAATTTCAAGAGAAAGAGCAAAGGGAAGAAGGGGAACTTTAAGAAGAACGGCAAACAAGTTGCTGCTCAAGTGAAGAAACCCAAGTCTTGACCTAAGCCTGAGACTAAGTGCTTCTACTGCAAAGGGACTGGTCACTAGAAGCGGAACTACCCCAAGTATTTGGTGGATAAGAAGGATGGCAAAGTGAACAAAGCTATATTTGATATACATGTTATTGATGTGTACTTTACTAGTGTTTATAGCAACCCCTAGGTATTTGATACTGGTTCAATTGCTAAGAGTAGTAACTCTAAATGGGAGTTGCAAAATAAACAGAGACTAGTTAAGGGTGAAGTGACGATGTGTGTTGGAAGTGGTTCCAAGATTGATATGATCATCATCGCACACTCCCTATACTTTCGGGATTAGTGTTGAACCTAAATAAATGTTATTTGGTGTTTGCGTTGAGCATAAATATGATTGGATCATGTTTATTGCAATACGGTTATTCATGTAAGTTAGAGAATAAATGTTGTTCTGTTTACATGAATAAAACCTTCTATGGTCATACACCCAATGAAAATGGTTTGTTGGATCTCGATCGTGGTGATACACATTTTCATAATATTGAAGCCAAAAGATGCAAAATTAATAATGATAGTGCAACTTATTTGTGGCACTGCCGTTTAGGTCATATTGGTGTAAAGCGCATGAAGAAAATCCATGTTGATGGGCTTTTGGAATCACTTGATTATGAATCAGTTGATGCTTGCGAACCATGCCTCATGGGCAAGATGACTAAGACTCCGTTCTCCGGAACAATGGAGCGAGCAACAGATTTGTTGGAAATCATACATACTGATGTATGTGGTCCGATGAATATTGAGGCTCGCGGCAGGTATCATTATTTTCTGATCTTCACAGATGATTTGAGCAGATATGAGTATATCTACTTGACGAAACACAAGTCTGAAATATTTGAAAACTTCAAAGAATTTCAGAGTGAAGTGGAGAATCATCGTAACAAAAATAAAAGTTTCTACGATATGACCGCAGAAGTAAAATATTTGAGTTACGAGTTTGGCGATCAGTTAAAACAATGTGAAATAGTTTCACTACTCACGCCACCTGGAACACCACATTGTAATGGTGTGTCCGAACGTCGTAACCGTGCTTTATTAGATATGGTGCGATCTATGATCTCTCTTACCGATTACCACTATTGTTTTGGGGTTATGCATTAGAGACAGCTACATTCATGTTAAATAGGGCACCATCTAAATCCGTTGAGACGACACCGTATGAACTGTGGTTTGGCGAGAAACCTAAGCTGTCGTTTCTTAAAGTTTGGGACTGCGATGCTTATGTGAAAAAGTTTCAACATGATAAGCTCGAACCCAAATCGGAGAAGTAAATGTTCATAGGATACCCAAAAGAAAATGTTGGGTACACCTTCTATCACAGATCTGAAGGCAAGATATTCATTGTTGAGAATGGATCCTTTCTAGAGAAGGAGTTTCTCTCGAAAGAAGTGAGTGGGAGGAAAGTAGAACTTGATGAGGTAACTGTACCTGCTCCCTTATTGGAAAGTAGTTCATCACAGAAATTTGTTCCTGTGACTACTACACCAATTAGTGAGGAAGCTAATGATGATGATCATGTAACTTCAGATCAAGTTACTACTGAACCTCATAGGTAAACCAGAGTGAGATCCGCACTAGAGTGGTACGGTAATCCTGTTCTGGAGGTCATGTTACTTGACCATGACGAACCTACGAACTATGAGGAAGCGATGATGAGCCCAGATTCCACGAAATGGCTTGAGGCCATGAAATCTGAGATGAGATCCATGTATGAGAGCAAAGTATGGACTTTGATTGACTTGCCCAATGATCGGCGAGCCATTGAGATTAAATGGATCTTCAAGAGGAAGACAGACGCTGATAGTAGTGTTACCATCTACAAAGCTAGAATTGTCGCAAAAAGGTTTTCGACAAGTTCAAGGTGTTGACTATGATGAGAGTTTCTCACTCGTATCTATGCTTAAGTCTGTCCGAATCATGTTAGCAATTGCCGCATTTTATGAAATCTGGCAAATGGATAAACAAAACTGCATTCCTTAATGGATTTATTAAAGAAGAGTTGTATATGATGCAACCAGAAGGTTTTGTCAATCCTAAAGGTGCTAACAAAATATGCAAGCTCCAGCGATCCATCTATGGACTGGTGCAAGCATCTCGGAGTTGGAATATATGCTTTGATAAGTTGATCAAAGCATATAATTTTATACAGAATTGCGGTGAAGCCTGTATTTACAAGAAAGTGAGTGAGAGCACTACAACATTTCTGATAAGTATATGTGTATGACATATTGTTGATCGGAGATAATGTAGATTTATTCTGCAAAGAATAAAGGAATGTTTGAAAGGAGTTTTTCAAAGAAAGACCTCGGTGAAGCTGCTTACATATTGAGCATCAAGATCTATAGAGATAGCAAGACGCTTGATAAGTTTTTCAATGAGTACATACCTTGACAAGATTTTGAAGTAGATCAAAATGGAACAGTCAAAGAAGGAGTTCTTGCCTGTGTTACAAAGGTGTGAAGTTGAGTAAGACTCAAAACCCGACCACGACAGAAGATAGAGAAAGAATGAAAGTCATTCCCTATGCCTCAGCCATAGGTTCTATAAAGTATGCCATGCTGTGTACCAGACCTATTGTATACCCTGCCCTGAGTTTGGCAAGGGAGTACAATAGTGATCTAGGAGTAGATCACTGGACATTGGTCAAAATTATCCTTAGTGGAATAAGGATATGTTTCTCGATTATGGAGGTGACAAAAGGTTCGTCATAAAAGGTTACGTCGATGCAAGTTTTGACACTGATCCAGATGACTCAAAGTCTCAATATGGATACATATTGAAAGTGGGAGCAATTAGGTAGAGTAGCTTAGTGCAGAGCATTGTTGACATAGAAATTTGCAAAATACTTACGGATCTAAATGTGGCAGACCCGTTGACTAAACTTCTCTCACAAGCAAAACATGATCACACCTTAGTACTCTTTGGGCGTTAATCACATAGCGATGTGAACTAGATTATTGAATCTAGTAAACCCTTTGGGTCTTGGTCACATGACGATGTGAACTATGGGTGTTAATCACATGGTGATGTGAACTATTGATGTTAAATCACATGGCGATGTGAACTAGATTATTGACTCTAGTGCAAGTGGGAGACTGAAGGAAATATGCCCTAGAGGCAATAATAAATTTATTATTTATTTCCTTATTTTATGATAAATGTTTATTATTCATGCTAGAATTGTATTAACCGGAAACATAATACATGTGTGAATACATAGACAAACAGAGTGTCATTAGTATGCCTCTACTTGACTAGCTCGTTGAATCAAAGATGGTTAAGTTTCCTAGCCATAGACATGAGTTGTCATTTGATTAATGGGCTCACATCATTAGAGAATGATGTGATTGACTTGACCCATTCCGTTAGCATATCACTTGATCGTTTAGTTTGTTGCTATTGCTTTCTTCATGACCTATACATGTTCCTATGACTATGAGATTATGCAACTCTCGTTTACCGGAGAAACACTTTGTGTGCTACCAAACATCACAACGTAACTGGGTGATTATAAAGGTGCTCTACAGGTGTCTCCAAAGGTACTTGTTGGGTTGGCGTATTTCGAGATTAGGATTTGTCACTCCGATTGTCGGAGAGGTATCTCTGGGCCCTCTTGGTAATGCACATCACTTAAAGCCTTGCAAGCATTGCAACTAATGAGTTAGTTGCGGGATGATGTATTACGGAACGAGTAAAGGGACTTGCCGGTAACGATATTGAACTAGGTATTGAGATACCGACGATCGAATCTCGGGCAAGTAACATACCGATGACAAAGGGAACAACGTATGTTGTTATGCGGTTTGACTGATAAAGATCTTCGTAGAATATGTGAGAGCCAATATGAGCATCCAGGTTCCGCTATTGGTTATTGGCCGGAGACGTGTCTCGGTCATGTCTACATAGTTCTCGAACCGTGGGGTCCGCACGCTTAAAGTTTCGGTGACGATTGTATTATGAGTTTATGTGATTTGATGTACCGAAGGTAGTTCGGAGTCCCGGATGATATCGGGGACATGACGAGGAGTCTCGACATGGTCGAGACATAAAGATCGATATATTGGACGACTATATTCGGACATCGGAAAGGTTCCGAGTGATTCGGTTATTTTCGGGGGTACCGGGGAGTTACGGGAATACGAGGAAGAAGTAATGGGCCTCATGGGCCAAGTGGTGGAAGAGAGGAGGAAGGGCGCCCCCCTAGCCCAAACCGAATTGGACTAGGGGCCCGGCCCCCTTTCCTCCTTTTCCTCCCTCTCCTTCCCTCTCCTTGTCCTCCTTCCTTTCCTCCTCCTAGTAGGAGTAGGAAAGGGGAGTCCTACTCCTACTAGGAGGAGGACTCCTCCTCCTGGCGTGCCCATAGAGGGCCGGACGGCCTCCCCCCTTGCTCCTTTATATACGGGGGCAGGGGGGCACATCTAGACACACAAGTTGATCTGTTGATCTCTCCCAGCCGTGTGCGGTGCCCCCCTCCACCATATTCCACCTCGGTCATATCGTAGCGGTGCTTAGGCGAAGCCCGGCGTCGGTAGCAACATCATCACCGTCATCACGCCGTCGTGCTGACGGAACTCTCCTGTGAAGCTCTGCTGGATCGGAGTTCGCGGGACGTCATCGAGCTGAACGTGTGCTGAACTCGGAGGTGTCGTGCGTTCGGTACTTGGATCGGTCGGATCGTGAAGACGTACGACTACATCAACCGCGTTGTGCTAACGCTTCCGCTTTCGGCCTACGAGGGTACGTGGACAACACTCTCCCCTCTCGTTGCTGTGCAACACCATGATCTTGCGTGTGCGTAGGAATTTTTTTGAAATTACTATGTTCCCCAACATATCCCACATCACCTCGTAACAAAATTGTTTAGCTCTTGTCCCTCCCCCACTTGGCTGTGTTAATCCGAGGAGTATGGGCGAGTGATCAGATGTCGCCGTCATTAGGTGTTCTACAGCCGCTGCCGGGAATAGACCACACCAGGTCATCGAGCTGAGAGCCCTGTCCAGTCTTACACGGGTGTAAGAACCGCCCGTAACTTTCTTTTTGTAGGTCCATCACGTCCCTTTGAAGCCAAGATCAACCAAACCGCACACATCAACAGCATCTCTGAATCCTTGGATTTGTGACTGACTCCTAGAGCCAATACCATTGTGGTTCTCACTCTCTAAGCTGGGCCTTGTGACGTTACTGGGCCTCATTGTCCACCTCGGCCTTGCACTGCCTTTGTCACTCGTCTGTTCTCCTCTTGACCTTGATGGCTTCAGGTAGTTGCACTGTCGTGACAATGCCCCTCCTCGAGACACCGCTCGGCCCCAAGTAGTATGTGTGGAAAGGCGGCAATGATGGCGAACACTTCTTCCCAGGTCTTGCACTCGTTTGGCAGCCCGTCCCATTTGACTTGGACTTGACTTCTCAGATTGCCCCCTTGTTGTATGAGGCACTCCACGAACACCTCATTTGGCTAAATCTGCACTTGGTCAATTAGAGCGGTTACATGGAGTGTTTCTGATACCCAATCAGTGGGACATAGAAATTTCTTCATCAGTGAAACATGCACCACCGGATAAATTCTGGGGGACTCTCGCAAGCACTGTTTGTAGGTGATAACCCACAAGTACAGGGATCGCGACAGTCTTTGAGGGTTATTTCACCCAAATTTATTGATTCGACACAAGGGGAGCCAAAGAATACTTATGAGCCTTAGCAATTGAGTTGTCAATTCAACCACACCTGAAAAATATATTTCTGCGACAAAGTATTTAGTAGCACAGTAGTATGATAACTTGATAGTAGCAATCACAGTAGCAATAGTAACAATAGCAGTTTTGTAGTGACTGTAACAGTAGCAGCAGTAGTAGTGACTTAGGAATGACAATATTAGAAAAGTGTAGGCATTGGATCAACGATTGATATTTGTATTAGTGACGTTCATCATGTATCAGTCACAACCTAGAGTGTACACAATAGCTCCAATTCATCAATTCAATGTAGGCATATATTTCGTATATTGACATGTGTGCTTATAATAAGAATTTGCATGGCATCTTTTGTCCTACCCTTCCGTGGCAGCGGGGTCCACAAGGAAATCTAAGAGATATTAAGACCTCCTTTTAATAGAGAACCAGAACAAAACATTAACACACAGTGAATACATGAACTCCTTGATCTCTGGAGAGTATTCCAATTATTATCACCTTGGGTCTATGGATCAGAACAATAACAAGTGCATATGACTAGTAGATAAGTTCAAGATGTAACGCCCGGGTAATTATGCTACAGTGAACCTCTGCTAATGATGTCACTTCACCTCCCTTACTGTCGCTAATCTTGCGTTAGTTCAAAACGATTCAAATTCAAATTTGGATTATTAACAAACATCAATAGTTTTCAAACATCAAAACTAAAATGTACGGTATGTGGCATAATTACATATACTAAATTAGGTACAGCTTTGGTATTTTACTAAGACTAAAATATATTGGAGATAATAGAAAACAGTAAAGTAAAAATAAAAAAATAAAAAGAACAAAACAGAAAAGGAAAAAAAGGAAACCTCCCTCCCCACTGGGCCTCGGCCCAGCTGGCCACGGGGCCAACCAGGCCGGCCCACCCCGCCTCCCTTATCCCCCACACCCTCCCTCAAACCCTAACCGACACTCCCACTCACCCCCACACGTTCGCTCCCCCTCCCGATCCGATCTGGATCGGGGCTCGACCCACGCCGACGCCCGCCGCTTGACCCCGTCACCCCCGAATCCCGTCACCGGAACCACGTCGCCATCGCCCGAAATGCCCCTCGCCGGAACGCTTCCTCGTCAGACCGTCTTCCCGTCTCCGTCAACGTCGTCGTCCCCGTCTTCCTCCCCGAGCCCCACTGCCCTGTCCCTACGGCCCCGTTCTCTCCTCCTCCCCCCGCGCGCGCTCGACCCCCCCTCCCCCGGTGCCGCGCGCCATGTGCCCCTTGAAGGAAATTTGCACTAGAGGCAATAATAAAGTTGCTATTTTATATTTCCTTATATCATTATAAATGTTTATTTGTTGGGGATCGTAGCAGAATTCAAAATTTTCTACGCATCACCAAGATCAATCTATGGAGTAGTCTAGCAACGAGGGGAAGGAGAGTGCATCTACATACCCTTGTAGATCGCTAAGCGGAAGCGTTCAAGTGAACGGGGTTGATGGAGTCGTACTCGTCGTGATCCAAATCACCGATGATCCTAGTGCCGAACAGACGGCACCTCCGCGTTCAACACACGTATAGCCCGGTGACGTCTCCTACGCCTTGATCCAGCAAGGGGAGAAGGAGAGGTTGGGGAAGACTCCATCCAGCAGCAGCACGACGGCGTGGTGGTGGTGGAGGAGCGCGGGACTCCAGCAGGGCTTCACCAAGCACTACGAGAGACGGGGAGGAAGAGGGATAGGGCTGCGCCATGGAGAGGTCAAAACTCATGTGTTGGCAGCCCCAAAGTCCTCAAGTATATATAGGGGAGAGGGAGGGGGGTGTGCCCCCTTTAGGGTTTCCACCCCAAGGGGTGCGGCAGCCCCAAACCCATCTAGGGTGGCGGCCATGGGGGGGAGAGGGGAAACTTGCCCCCCAAGATAGGTGGAGGCGCCCCCTCCCCAAACCCTAGGCGCCTTGGGCCCTTGTGGGGGGCGCACCAGCCCACCTGGGGCTGGTCCCCTCCCACACTTGGCCCATGCAGCCCTCCGGGGCTTGTGGCCCCACTTGGTGGACCACCGGGACCCTCCCGGTGGTCCCGGTACATTACCGATAAAACCTGAAACTTTTCCGGCGACCAAAACAGGACTTCCCATATATAAATCTTTACCTCCGGACCATTCCGGAACTCCTCGTGACGTCGGGACTCCGAACAACATTCGGTAACCACGTATATCTATTCCCTATAACCCTAGCGTCATCGAACCTTAAGTGTGTAGACCCTACGGGTTCAGGAACCATGCAGACATGACCGAGACAACTCTCCGGCCAATAACCAACAGCGGGATCTGGATACCCATGTTGGCTCCCACATGTTCCACGATGATCTCATTGGATGAACCACGATGTCAAGGATTCAATCAATCCCGTATTCAATTCCCTTTGTCTAGCGGTACGATACTTGCCCGAGATTCGATCGTCGGTATCCCGATACCTTGTTCAATCTCGTTACCACCAAGTCTCTTTACTCATTCCGTAACACATCATCCCATGATCAACTCCTTGGTCACATTGTGCACATTATGATGATGTCCTACCGAGTGGGCCCAGAGATACCTCTCCGTTACACGGAGTGACAAATCCCAGTCTCGATTCGTGCCAAACCAACAGATACTTTCGGAGATACCTGTAGTGTACCTTTATAGCCACCCAGTTACGTTGTGACGTTTGGCACACCCAAAGCACTCCTACGGTATCCG
>NW_024112961.1:0-87200 GCF_003073215.2 Triticum urartu | reverse complement strand
TGGGCCCCGCGCCCAGTCGGATTACCATTGTACCCCCGGGGGGTAGGCCTATATAAACCCCCCGGGGCACCCATGCAAAGGGTTGGACCCCCAGCTAGTTTTAGACACCACACAAGGAGAAGAAGCAAGCTAGCCGTGCCCTTCTTCCTCCTCCCACCGAACAGCTCAAGGAGCATTGTGTAGCTACTTGTCCATCTAGTGATCATGCGGAGACCCCGCAGAGCAGCAGTAGGGGTGTTATCTCCGCGGAGAGCCCCGAAGCTGGGTAAGATTCGCCGGCGTGCATGTCTTCGCCTCATCCCGTTTCCAGGCACCGGCGACGTCTTACTGGCTCCCACAATGATAAGCCACCCATTGGCATATGTCGCACCTATCACCCAACATTTGGTGCCCACCGTGGGGCCAGGTGCACCGTCGTCCGGAGACCTGTTCTGGACGGGAACCCTCTTCCTCCCCAGCGAGCGTAGCCAGCCCGGCACGCCCGATGGTGCTTGCCACGACGCGCTGCAAGGCGTCACCAGCATCTGCGCGGCGAGCAGCCTCGCCAATCTCCTCGATGAAACCCTCATCTCCGACGAGCTCGCCTCCGATGCGGGCACCGACCACCTCGCCAACCTCCTCGGCCAGCTCCATGTCTCCAGCGAGCCCGCTGTGGATCTGGAGTCGGTTGGCTCCACCGACCCGATGTCTGTCGACTCCGACACGGCCTCCTTCGACACCTTCCCCACCAACGTCGCGATCTATAACGACCTGCTTCCTCGGACCTACGGCCGCGATACTGTCACCACCGAAGTGATGGTCATCGGCCACGGCGGCCCGGCCGACGAGAGCGCCCACGACGCCCCGCATGCGGCGGCCCACGACTTGTCCATCCCCCTCCCGGCTGATGCCGATGACGAAGCACTTGAGGCGCGCCGCCTCGCCCTCCTCGCAGAGGGCCGGAGGCTGGCTTCCATGAGACGCCTCATCGAGGCCTACCAGCGCGAAGCTGACCGCGCCGCCTTCGGCACGCCGGCCCCGGGCGGGCCAAGCCGGGCCGGCATTGTCAAGCAACGCGGCGCCGTCATCGCCGACACGCTGGGAGTCGACCGCCCGATCTATGCCACTCCGCTCGAGAACTTGCGTGCCGCCCAGGCGGCCGTGGACGAGTTGGACGGCTTGGAGGCCGAAGAACTCCCCCACATGACCCGGCGCATCCAGCAACTGATTGACGCGGCCGCACGACGGCACGAAGCCGACGCCCGCGTGGGAAGCCCTCCCCCACGCCGAGATCACGGCGCGACGTCCCGGACACCGACTACGAGCAACGCCTGCGCGCGGCGCGAGAAAGAGCCGGCGGCCAGCCGAAGCCGGACCCGAATCTCCATCGAGCGAGACGTGGACGGCCATCCCCGAGCCATGGAATGGCGGGGCAACCCGCCTCCGCCTCGACCCCGTGGAGAGAGATATCCCACCCCGCCGCCAGTGGCGCACTCGACTCTCAGCGGCCGACTAGGTCGCCGCGAAGGAGTCGGCGAGAACGACGCCCGCCATCGGATCGACCGCCTGGCGCGATCCCTGGCGCTGGAAGAAGAAGACGATGTCGGCCCGCCTTGTTTCGGCCCCCGCATCCGCGACGAGCTTTTCCCCAAAGGGTTCTCGCTCCCAATAGACACGCCCATGTACAACGGCTCCGTGAAGCCGGAAGATTGGTTGATCGACTACTCCACGGCGGTCAGCATAGCCAACGGCAACCGGCGCGTTGCCGTGAAGTACGTGAAGGAAATATGCCCTAGAGGCAATAATAAAGTTATTATTTATTTTTTTATGTCATGATAAATGTTTATTATTCATGCTAGAATTGTATTAACCGGGAACATAATACATGTGTGAATACATAGACAAACAGAGTGTCACTAGTATGCCTCTACTTGACTAGCTCGTTAATCAAAGATGGTTATGTTTCCTAACCATGAACAAAAGAGTTGTTATTTGATTAACGAGATCACATCATTAGTTGAATGATCCGATTGACATGACCCATTCCATTAGCCTAGCACCCGATTGTTTAGTATGTTGCTATTGCTTTCTTCATAACTTATACATGTTCCTATGACTATGAGATTATGCAACTCCCGTGTACCGAAGGAACACTTTGTGTGCAACCAAACGTCACAACGTAAATGGGTGATTATAAAGGTGCTCTACAGGTGTCTCCAAAGGTAGATGTTGGGTTGGCGTATTTCGAGATTAGGATTTGTCACTCCGATTGTCGGAGAGGTATCTCTGGGCCATCTCGGTAATGCACATCACATAAGCCTTGCAAGCATTACAACTAATGAGTTAGTTGCGAGATGATGTATTACGGAACAAGTAAAGAGACTTGCCGGTAACGAGATTGAACTAGGTATTGGATACCGACGATAGAATCTCGGGCAAGTAACATACCGATGACAAAGGGAACAACGTATGTTGTTATGCGGTCTGACCGATAAAGATCTTCGTAGAATATGTAGGAGCCAATATGGGCATCCAGGTCCCGCTATTGGTTATTGACCGGAGATTTGTCTCAGTCATGTCTACATTGTTCTCGAACCATAGGGTCCGCACGCTTAACATTACGATGACAGTTATTATGAGTTTATGCATTTTGATGTATCGAAGGTTGTTCGGAGTCCCAGATGTGATCACGGACATGAAGAGGAGTCTCGAAATGGTCGAGACATAAAGATTGATATATTGGAATCCTATATTTGGACATCGGAATTGTTCCGGGTGAAATCAGCATTTTACCGGAGTACCGGGGGGGGGGGGGTTACCGGAACCCCCCGGGGGGTAGATGGGCCTACATGGGCCATAAGGGAGAAGAGAGGAGCTGGCCAGGGCAAGCCGCGCGCCCCCTCCCCCCTAGTCCGAATAGGACAAGGAAGGGGGGGGGGCGTCCCCCTTTCCTCTTCTCTCTCCCCCTTTCCTTCTCCAACAAGGCAAGAGGAGGGGAGTCCTACTCCCGGTGGGAGTAGGACTCCTCCAGGCGCACCCCATGGGGGCCGGCCGCACCTCCCCCTCCCTCCTTTATATACGGGGGCAGGGGGCACCCTAGAACACACAATTGATCCTCGTGATCGTTCCTTAACCGTGTGCGGTGCCCCCCTCCACCATATTCCACCTCGGTCATATCGTTGCAGTGCTTAGGCGAAGGCCTGCGTCAGTAGAACATCATCATCGTCACCACGCCGTCGTGCTGACAGAACTCATCCCTGAAGCTTTGCTGGATCGGAGCCCGGGGAGCGTCATCGAGCTGTACGTGTGCTAAGAACTCGGAGGTGCCGGAGTAATGGTACTTGGATCGGTCGGATCGGGAAGACGTACGACTACTTCCTCTATGTTGTGTCAACGCTTCCGCAGTCGGTCTACGAGGGTAAGTAGACAACACTCTTCCCTCTCGTTGCTATGCATCACCATGATCTTGCGTGTGCGTAGGAATTTTTTTGAAATTACTACGTTCCCCAACAGTGGCATCCGAGCCTAGGTTTTATGTGTTGATGTTATATGCACGAGTAGAACACAAGTGAGTTGTGGGCGATATAAGTCATACTGCTTACCAGCATGTCATATTTTGGTTCAGCGGTATTGTTGGACGAAGCGGCCCGGACCGACATTACGCGTACGCTTACGCGAGACCGGTTCTCCCGACGTGCTTTGCACATAGGTGGCTTGCGGGTGACAGTTTCTCCAACTTTAGTTGAACCGAGTGTGGCTACGCCCGGTCCTTGCGAAGGTTAAAACAACACCAACTTGACAAACTATCGTTGTGGTTTTGATGCGTAGGTGAGATTGGTTCTTGCTTAAGCCCGTAGCAGCCACGTAAAACTTGCAACAACAAAGTAGAGGACGTCTAACTTGTTTTTGCAGGGCATGTTGTGATGTGATATGGTCAAGACGTGATGCTAAATTTTATTGTATGATATGATCATGTTTTGTAACCGAGTTATCGGCAACTAGCAGGAGCCATATGGTTGTCGCTTTATTGTATGCAATGTAATCGCGCTGTAATGCTTTACTTTATCACTAAGCGGTAGCGATAGTCGTGGAAGCATAAGATTGGTGAGACGACAACGATGCTACGATGGAGATCAAGGTGTCGTGCCGGTGACGATGGTGATCATGACGGTGCTTCAGAGATGGAGATCACAGGCACAAGATGATGATGGCCATATCATATCACTTATATTGATTGCATGAGATGTTTATCTTTTATGCATCTTATCTTGCTTTGATTGACGGTAGCATTATAAGATGATCTCTCACTAAATTATCAAGATAAAAGTGTTCTCCCTGAGTATGCACCGCTGCCAAAGTTCGTCGTGCCCAGACACCACGTGATGATCGGGTGTGATAAGCTCTACGTCCATCTACAACGGGTGCAAGCCAGTTTTGCACACGCAGAATACTCAGGTTAAACTTGACGAGCCTAGCATATGCAGATATGGCCTCGGAACACTGAGATCAAAAGATCGAGCGTGAATCATATAGTAGATATGATCAACATAGCGATGTTCACCATTGAAAACTACTCCATTTCACGTGATGATCGGTTATGGTTTAGTTGATTTGGATCACGTGATCACTTAGAGGATTAGAGGGATGTCTATCTAAGTGGGAGTTCTTTAAGTAATTTGATTAATTGAACTTAAATTTATCATGAACTTAGTACCTGATAGTATCTTGCTTATGTATGTTTGATTGTAGATAGATGGCCCGTGTTGTTGTTCCGTTGAATTTTAATGCGTTCCTTGAGAAAGCAAAGTTGAAAGATGATGGTAGCAATTACACGGACTGGGTCCGTAACTTGAGGATTATCCTCATTGCTGCACAGAAGAATTACGTCCTGGAAGCACCGCTGGGTGCCAGGCCTGCTGCTGGAGCAACACCAGATGTTATGAACGTCTGGCAGAGCAAAGCTGATGACTACTCGATAGTTCAGTGTGCCATGCTTTACGGCTTAGAATCGGGACTTCAATGACGTTTTGAACGTCATGGAGCATATGAGATGTTCCAGGAGTTGAAGTTAATATTTCAAGCAAATGCCCGGATTGAGAGATATGAAGTCTCCAATAAGTTCTATAGCTGCAAGATGGAGGAGAACAGTTCTGTCAGTGAGCATATACTCAGAATGTCTAGGTATAATAATCACTTGATTCAATTGGGAGTTAATCTTCCAGATGATTGCGTCATTGAAAGAATTCTCCAATCACTGCCACCAAGCTACAAGAGCTTCGTGATGAACTATAATATGCAAGGGATGAATAAGACTATTCCCGAGCTCTTCGCAATGCTGAAAGCTGCGGAGGTAGAAATCAAGAAGGAGCATCAAGTGTTGATGGTCAACAAGACCACTAGTTTCAAGAAAAAGGGCAAAGGGAAGAAGAAGGGGAACTTCAAAAAGAACGGCAAGCAAGTTGCTACTCAAGAGAAGAAACCCAAGTCTGGACCTAAGCCTGAAACTGAGTGCTTCTACTGTAAGCAGACTGGACACTGGAAGCGGAACTGCCCCAAGTATTTGGCGGATAAGAAGGATGGCAAGATGAACAAAGGTATATGTGATATACATGTTATTGATGTGTACCTTACTAGAGCTCGCAGTAGCACTTGGGTATTTGATACTGGTTCTGTTGCTAATATTTGCAACTCGAAACAGGGACTATGGATTAAGCAAACACTAGCAAAGGACGAGGTGACGATGCGCGTGGGAAATGGTTCCAAAGTCGATGTGATCGCGGTCGGCACGCTACCTCTACATCTACCTTCGGGATTAGTATTAGACCTAAATAATTGTTATTTGGTGCCAGCGTTGAGCATGAACATTATATCTGGATCTTGTTTGATGCGAGACGGTTATTCATTTAAATCAGAGAATAATGGTTGTTCTATTTATATGAGTAATATCTTTTATGGTCATGCACCTTTGAAGAGTGGTCTATTTTTGATGAATCTCGATAGTAGTAACACACATATTCATAATGTTGAAGCCAAAAGATGCAGAGTTGATAATGATAGTGCAACTTATTTGTGGCACTGCCGTTTAGGTCATATCGG
The DNA here is from genome assembly GCF_003073215.2 of Triticum urartu. Lineage (NCBI taxonomy): Eukaryota > Viridiplantae > Streptophyta > Magnoliopsida > Poales > Poaceae > Triticum > Triticum urartu. The sequence goes on along the minus strand of NW_024112961.1, from coordinate 81,125 downwards.
TATAAAGCGCATGAAGAAACTCCATACTGATGGACTTTTGGAACCACTTGATTATGAATCACTTGGTACTTGCGAACCGTGCCTCATGGGCAAGATGACTAAAACACCGTTCTCCGGTACTATGGAGAGAGCAACAAATTTGTTGGAAATCATACATACAGATGTATGTGGTCCGATGAATATTGAGGCTCGTGGCGGAGATCGTTATTTTCTCACCTTCACAGATGACTTAAGCAGATATGGGTATATCTACTTAATGAAACACAAGTCTGAAACATTTGAAAAGTTCAAAGAATTTCAGAGTGAAGTTGAAAATCATCGTAACAAGAAAATAAAGTTTCTACGATCTGATCGTGGAGGAGAATATTTGAGTTACGAGTTTGGTGTACATTTGAAACAATGCGGAATAGTTTCGCAACTCACGCCACCCGGAACACCACAGCGTAATGGTGTGTCCGAACGTCGTAATCGTACTTTACTAGATATGGTGCGATCTATGATGTCTCTTACTGATTTACCGCTATCGTTTTGGGGTTATGCTTTAGAGACGGCCGCATTCACGTTAAATAGGGCACCATCAAAATCCGTTGAGACGACGCCTTATGAACTATGGTTTGGCAAGAAACCAAAGTTGTCGTTTCTTAAAGTTTGGGGCTGCGATGCTTATGTGAAAAAACTTCAACCTGATAAGCTCGAACCCAAATCGGAGAAATGTGTCTTCATAGGATACCCAAAGGAGACTGTTGGGTACACCTTCTATCACGGATCCGAAGGCAAGACATTCGTTGCTAAGAATGGATCCTTTCTAGAGAAGGAGTTTCTCTCGAAAGAAGTGAGTGGGAGGAAAGTAGAACTTGACGAGGTAACTGTACCTGCTCCCTTATTGGAAAGTAGTACATCACAGAAACCTGTTTCTGCGACACCTACACCAATTAGTGAGGAAGCTAATGATAATGATCATGAAACTTCAGGACAAGATACTACGGAACCTCGTAGATCAACCAGAGCGAGATCCGCGCCAGAGTGGTACGGTAATCCTGTTCTGGAAATCATGCTGCTAGATCATGATGAACCTACGAACTATGAAGAAGCGATGGTAAGCCCAGATTCCGCAAAATGGCTTGAAGCCATGAAATCTGAGATGGGATACATGTATGAGAACAAAGTATGGACTTTGGTTGACTTGCCCGATGATCGGCAAGCAATTGAGAATAAATGGATCTTCAAGAAGAAGACTGACGCTGATGGTAATGTTACTGTCTACAAATCTCGACTTGTCGCAAAAGGTTTTCGACAAGTTCAAGGGGTTGACTACGATGAGACCTTCTCACCCGTAGCGATGCTTAAGTCTGTCCGAATCATGTTAGCAATTGCCGCATTTTATGATTATGAAATTTGGCAGATGGATGTCAAAACTGCATTCCTGAATGGATTTCTGGAAGAAGAGTTGTATATGATGCAACCGGAAGGTTTTGTCGATCCAAAGGGAGCTAACAAAGTGTGCAAGCTCCAGCGATCCATTTATGGACTGGTGCAAGCCTCTCGGAGTTGGAATAAACGCTTTGATAGTGTGATCAAAGCATTTGGTTTTATACAGACTTTCGGAGAAGCCTGTATTTACAAGAAAGTGAGTGGGAGCTCTGTAGCATTTCTGATATTATATGTGGATGACATATTACTGATTGGAAATGATATAGAATTTCTGGATAGCACAAAGGGATACTTGAATAAGAGTTTTTCAATGAAAGACCTCGGTGAAGCTGCTTACATATTAGGAATAAAGATCTATAGAGATAGATCAAGACGCTTAATTGGACTTTCACAAAGCACATACCTTGACAAGATTTTGAAAAAGTTCAAAATGGATCAAGCAAAGAAAGGGTTCTTGCCTGTGTTACAAGGTGTGAAGTTGAGTCAGACTCAATGCCCGACCACTGCAGAAGATAGAGAGAAAATGAAAGATGTTCCCTATGCTTCAGCCATAGGCTCTATCATGTATGCAATGCTGTGTACCAGACCTGATGTGTGCCTTGCTATAAGTTTAACAGGGAGGTACCAAAGTAATCCAGGAGTGGATCACTGGACAGCGGTCAAGAACATCCTGAAGTACCTGAAAAGGACTAAGGATATGTTTCTCGTATATGGAGGTGACAAAGAGCTCATCGTAAACGGTTACGTTGATGCAAGCTTTGACACTGATCCGGACGATTCTAAATCGCAAACCGGATACGTGTTTACATTAAACGGTGGAGCTGTCAGTTGGTGCAGTTCTAAACAAAGCGTTGTGGCGGGATCTACATGTGAAGCAGAGTACATAGCTGCTTCGGAAGCAGCAAACGAAGGAGTCTGGATGAAGGAGTTCATATCCGATCTAGGTGTCATACCTAGTGCATCGGGCCCAATGAAAATCTTTTGTGACAATACTGGTGCAATTGCCTTGGCAAAGGAATCCAGATTTCACAAGAGAACCAAGCACATCAAGAGACGCTTCAATTCCATCCGGGATCTAGTCCAGGTGGGAGACATAGAGATTTGCAAGATACATACGGATCTGAATGTTGCAGACCCGTTGACTAAGCCTCTTCCACGAGCAAAACATGATCAGCACCAAGGCTCCATGGGTGTTAGAATCATTACTATGTAATCTAGATTATTGACTCTAGTGCAAGTGGGAGACTGAAGGAAATATGCCCTAGAGGCAATAATAAAGTTATTATTTATTTCCTTATGTCATGATAAATGTTTATTATTCATGCTAGAATTGTATTAACCGGGAACATAATACATGTGTGAATACATAGACAAACAGAGTGTCACTAGTATGCCTCTACTTGACTAGCTCGTTAATCAAAGATGGTTATGTTTCCTAACCATGAACAAAAGAGTTGTTATTTGATTAACGAGATCACATCATTAGTTGAATGATCGGATTGACATGACCCATTCCATTAGCCTAGCACCCGATCGTTTAGTATGTTGCTATTGCTTTCTTCATGACTTATACATGTTCCTATGACTATGAGATTATGCAACTCCCGTGTACCGGAGGAACACTTTGTGTGCAACCAAACGTCACAACGTAAATGGGTGATTATAAAGGTGCTCTACAGGTGTCTCCAAAGGTAGATGTTGGGTTGGCGTATTTCGAGACTAGGATTTGTCACTCCGATTGTCGGAGAGGTATCTCTGGGCCATCTCGGTAATGCACATCACATAAGCCTTGCAAGCATTACAACTAATGAGTTAGTTGCGAGATGATGTATTACGGAACGAGTAAAGAGACTTGCCAGTAACGAGATTGAACTAGGTATTGGATACCGACGATAGAATCTCGGGCAAGTAACATACCGATGACAAAGGGAACAACGTATGTTGTTATGCGGTCTGACCGATAAAGATCTTCGTAGAATATGTAGGAGCCAATATGGGCATCCAGGTCCCGCTGTTGGTTATTGATCGGAGATTTGTCTCAGTCATGTCTACATTGTTCTCGAACCGTAGGGTCCACACGCTTAACGTTACGATGACAGTTATTATGAGTTTATGCATTTTGATGTATCGAAGGTTGTTCGGAGTCCCAGATGTGATCACGGACATGACGAGGAGTCTCGAAATGGTCGAGACATAAAGATTGATATATTGGAAGCCTATATTTGGACATCGGAATTGTTTCGGGTGAAATCGGCATTTTACCGGAGTACCGGGGGGGTTACCGGAACCCCCCGGGGGGTAGATGGGCCTACATGGGCCATAAGGGAGAAGAGAGGGGCCAGCCAGGGCAGGCCGCGCGCCCCCTCCCCCCTAGTCCGAATAGGACAAGGAAGGGGGGGGGGCGGCGTCCCCCTTTCCTCTTCTCTCTCCCCCTTTCCTTCTCCAACAAGGCAAGAGGAGGGGAGTCCTACTCCCGGTGGGAGTAGGACTCCTCCAGGCGCACCCCATGGGGGCCGGACGCACCTCCCCCTCCCTCCTTTATATACGGGTGTAGGGGGGCACCCTAGAACACATAATTGATCCTTGTGATCGTTCCTTAGCCGTGTGCGGTGCCCCCCTCCACCATATTCCACCTCGGTCATATCGTTGCAGTGCTTAGGCGAAGCCCTGCGTCAGTAGAACATCATCATCGTCACCACGCCGTCGTGCTGACGGAACTCATCCCCGAAGCTTTGCTGGATCGGAGCCCGGGGAGCGTCATCGAGCTGTACGTGTGCTAAGAACTCGGAGGTGCCGGAGTAACGGTACTTGGATCGGTCGGATCGGGAAGACGTACGACTACTTCCTCTATGTTGCGTCAACGCTTTCCGAGTCGGTCTACGAGGGTACGTAGACAACACTCTCCCCTCTCGTTGCTATGCATCACCATGATCTTGCGTGTGCGTAGGAATTTTTTTTGAAATTACTACGTTCCCCAACAGTACGTGCCCCTCATGCTGCAAGGCACGGCGCAGACCTGGCTCAACAGCCTCAAGCCTCTCAGCATCAACAGCTGGCTAGATTTCACCGAAGCTTTCATCCGCAACTTCACCAGCACCTACAAGCGGGCTCCCAAGCCCAGGCAGCTCTCCCTGTGCGTACATGGCCCAACCGAGTCCACTCGCGACTACCTCACGCGTTGGGCCGAGCTCCGCAATTCTTGCGAGGGGGTGCACGAGGTGCAAGCCATCGAATACTTCACCGCCGGGTGCCGAGAAGGTACCGTCCTCAAGCACAAGCTCCTCTGCGACGAGCCGACTACCCTCGACGAGCTTCTGGACATAGCAGACAAATACGCCACCGCTGACTCTTCGATGAAGACCGAGCTCCGGGTAGACGCGTCCGGGAAAGTACTCAACCCGGCGCCCAAGACGCCGGCAGGGGATTCCGGCCGACGCCCACACCCAAACGACCACAAGCGCAAGGGCACTGCGCCGCCTCCCACCAGTCGGCAGGTGGCCACGGTTGAAGACGCGCTGCCTGAAGGGCGACCCGCGCCCAAGAAGCCCAAGGGCGGCCGTCCGGCTTGGCAGCCGGCTTTCTCCTACGAGCAAACTCTCGACGCCCCGTGCAAATTCCATAGCGGCGCGAAGCCGTCCAACCACACAACCCGGAAGTGCCATTGGCTCACCCGAATCTCTAAAGGCGAGGGGCTCGCACCGCCTCTGTAACGCCCTCGATGCGGCTATATCTCCCACGTGTCGAGGCACGACTTAGAGGCATAACCGCATTGAAAGCAATGTCGCAAGTCAGGAAATCATCACACATTCCATGTACATAAATAATATAAAGGGGAGGTACATAGTTGGCTTACACTCGCCACGTCACATCAAAGTACATAAATAACATCCATCAAACAAATCACTCATGGCCCGACTACGGTGCCAAAATAGAAAAGACCCCCAACATGCGACAAGGCCCTGAATCGATAACCCCAACTAGGCACCACTACTGATCATCGGGAAAGGAAACATAATAACGCTGAGAGTCCTCGTCGAACTCCCACTTGAGCTCGTACTCGTCACCTGAAGCGAAATCACCTGGACCTGCATCTGGAATTATAGTATCTGTGAGCCACAGGGGCTTAGCAATCTCGCACCCTCGCGATCAAAACTATTTAAGTTTATAGGAAGGATAAGGCAAGTATATGTGGAGCTGCAGCAAGCGACTAGCATATATGGTGGCTAACTTATACGCAAATGAGAGCGAGAAGAGAAGGCGAAGCACGAGCGAGAAGCTAAAGGAAAATCCTGCGCAAGCATAACTCCAACACCGTGTCCACTTCCCGGACTCCGCCGAGAAGGGGCCATCACGGTAACACACACGGTTGATTCGTTTTAATTAATTAAGGTTTAAGTTATCTACAACCGGACATTAACAAATTCCCATCTGCCCATAACCGCGGGCACGGCTTTCGAAAGTTCAACCCCTGCAGGGGAGTCCCAACTTAGCCCATGACAAGCTCTCACGGTCAACGAAGGAAAAGACCTCCTCCCAAGACGTTTCGATCAGACTCGGTATCTCGGTAACTCAAGACACTTCGACAGGTTAAAACAAGACCAGCAACACCGCCCGAATGTGCCGACAAATCCCGATAGGAGCTGAACATATCTCTTTCTCAGGGCACACTCAGATTGTCCTAGGTACGGGTAGGCCAGCCCAGAGTTGCCCCTGGTGGCCACCGGTAGCTGACAGGTGGACCAACACTCAGAGGAGCACTGGCCCGGGGGGGGACTAAAATAAGATGACCCTTGAGTCTGCAGAACCCAAGGGAAAGAAAAGGCTAGGTGGAAAATGGTAAAACCAAGGTTGGGCATTGCTGGAAAAGCTTTAATCAAGGCGAAATATCAAGGGGTTCCCATTATAACCCAACCGCGTAAGGAACGCAAAATCCGGGAACATAACACCGATATGACGGAAAACTAGGGCGGTAAGAGTGGAACAAAACACTAGGCGAGAGGCCGAGCCTTCCACCCTTCACCAAGTATATAGATGCATTAAGATAACATAGCAATATAATGATATCCCAACAAGTAAATAAAAGATGTTCCAACAAGGAACGACCTCCAAACCTCACCTGCAACTAGCAACGCTATAAGAGGGGCTGAGCAAAGCGGTAACATATCCAATCAGCGGTTTGCTAGGACAAGGTGGGTTAGAGGTTTGACATGGCAATTGGGAGGTTGACAAGCAAAAGGTAGGCATCGTAGCATTGGCATAGCAAGAGCGAGCAAACTAGCATAGCAAAGATAGTAGTGATTTCGAGGGTATGATCATCTTGCCTGCACAGTTGTCAAATTTGACTGGATCCTCACAAGCAAACTCAACGGGCTCCTCGGTAGCGAACTCGTCTCCCGGCTCTACCCAACAATACAAACAAGCAACAAGACTACAATCAACCACGTGCAAGACCAAGCAACAAGATGAAATGATGATATGCTATGCGGGATGCGATGCGGGATGCAAAATGCAAGATATGACAGGAAATGCATGAACCTGGCCTAAACTTGGAATTCCAAGGGTGCCACTGGATAGAGGGGATGAAATCGCTTGAAAACGATATAAAGATCATTGGAATCGGAGTTACGGTTTGGAAATGGCAAGCGTTTTAAGATATGACACCGGTCTGCGATTTACAGCAAGTAGGCATCTAAACGCAACGAAATGAACATGCTACAGCCACCAAACATGAAAACGAAATACATGGCAGTGATGTACACAAGATGGTTAACAAAACACTAGCACTGAGACATAGGCAAATTCATCCATTAAGAGGTTCAAAGAAGCATGGCAAAAATGAATATGCAAAACAGATTCCAGACTTTGTGAAATTAACACTAGCCTGAAATTTCAGATCACGATGCTCTCTTTGGAGCAGCAAAACAACATGATAAATGACCTGAACATGACAAGTAAGAACATGGCATGGAGCTACTCAAAAAGCTTAACAAAACACCCAAAGTGACCTGGGGTCAAAAGGGTTCACAAAATACTCTACCGAGCTCACGAACATAGCTCGAACACAATCAGTTTTCAGACTTAGTGAAAACTGAGACATGCAGAAATTTAACTCACGAAGGCATATAAACGAGCTCGATGCACTCACCATAGTGCAAGTCATAGCAAGGCAAGCATATAACCAGAAAGAAGGCACAATATTCTAGCTACACATGGCAAGAACAAAGGCATAGCATGCATGGAACACTAACGGTAGCATCGGCAAAATTGCAAACAAGTTGACGATCTGCCCAGATTAACAACGAAGCAAAAGTTGAGCTCGATTGAGTCAACCTAGAGCACTCCACATATGAAAAAAAAGACATGGATGGATAGAGCAAAACATAAATATAAAAACTCCCTTACTGATCATCCTCAAAAGAGGCACGGATCACTAGGAAACAAGCTGGACATATAGCATCATGAACTAAAATATCCCAGACTTCGTGAAAATCACTAAGTCCCTGAAAACAGATTTCCCGGGTGCCTTACTTTGCAAGCTTGCACAAGTCACCACACACATCCTAAAAATGCATGGGTTGCACCTCTGGAAAGAAGACAAAATGCTTAACAAAACATATGAAGGACTCACAGGCATAGCATGCACACAATAATCATGGCAAAAATGACAAAAGTCTAAGATGAACTAGCAGATCTGACAATTAACTCACGAAGCCTCCTTCTAACAGAATTTAGGGCATCAAGATGAGCTCAAATTAAAATGATTCAATGGAATGAAATGATGTACTCGTCGAGACGAAGATTTTGATATATCATATGTCCAAAACGGAGCTACGGATGCAAAGTTACGGGCAGTCAAAGTAGGCATAAAAAAATTAACGAAGAGGGCAAAAGTCAACCCCGATCTAGGGTTACTGTAGCAGTGGATCGGATCTGAGCGCGGCACTGTTCACCGAAGCTCGCCGGATCCGGCGCTCGCCGGCGGCTGGCGTGGAGGAGGCGGCCGGGAGGCGGCGGCGGTCGGCGGGGCCGGGAGGCGGCGGCGAGCGGCGCGGCAGGGCCGGCCTGGGGCGGCGGGCGGCGGCAGCGGCAGGCGGCGGGGGCGAGGCGGCCGTGGCGGCGCAGTGGTGGCCCGCGGCGGCGCCGGCCACCGGCGCTGGAGAGCGCGGCGGGGAACGAAGTAGGAGGCGGCGGCCGGATCGGGCCGCGCGGGGGCCCGACTTGGGCTCCGCGGGCTGGCGGCGGTGGGAGGCGGCGCCTGCCACGTGGCAGCTCGGGAGAGGGCGGCGGCGGTGTCCGGCCGGGTCGGACGTGTCCGGCTCGGCGCGGAGATGTTTTTTTTTTAAAACTAGGGTTCGAGGAGGAAGACGAGATCCGAAATTGGAGGGGGTATATATAGGCATAAGTAGAGCTAGGAGAGTCCAAATGAGGTGCGGTTTTCGGCCACGCGATCGTGATCGAACGCTCTAGGACATGGAGCGGAGTTTGGTGGGTTTTGGGACAAATTTGAGGGGTGTTGGGCTGCAACACACACGAGGCCTTTTCGGTCCCTCGGTTAACCGTTGGAGTATCAAACGAAGTCCAAATGGTACGAAACTTGACAGGCGGTCTACCGGTAGTAAACCAAGGCCGCTTGGCAAGTCTCGGTCCAATCCGGAAACGTTTAATCCCCACACACGAAAGAAAGCTAGAAATGACCACCGGAGGAGAACGAAGCGCCGGAATGCAAAACGGACAACGGGGAAAATGCTCGAATGCATGAGATGAACACGTATGCAAATGCAATGCACATGATGACATGATATGAGATGCATGAAAACGAAAACAACACACGGAGACAAAACCCGAACCCGAGGAAATAAACATAACTTAACGCCGGAAACGGCAAGAGTTGGATACAAATATGGAAAGTATATCTGGGGCGTTACAGCCTCCGCCTGCCCGCCCGCCGCCTCCGGCTCCGCCGCCTCCGGCCGCTCGGCCAGCAGTCGGAGCCGTGCACAACGAATTCCCCGACGAGCAAGCAACCTACATCGTCTTTACAAGCCAGCTCGAAGACCGGCATGGCAAACGCCGAGAGCACCAGGAAGTCAGCGTGGTCGCTGCCAACCCCGCCAGACACATGCATTGGTCAGAAAAACCCATCAGCTGGAGCCGGGCCGACCACCCAGAGGTGATGCCGTCTCCCGGCTCTTATGCGTTGGTCCTGGAAGCCACCCTCGCGACGGACAAACGCGCTGCCCGCTTCTCCCGCGTGTTGATAGACGGCGGGAGCAGCATCAACATCCTGTACTGTGACACCCTGGAGAAGCTAAATGTCAAGACGAAGCAGCTCATGCCTACTCGGACAGTGTTTCATGGCATCGTACCCGGCTTGTCCTGCGCCCCCATTGGCAAGATCAAGATTGATGTACTCTTTGGGGACAAGGAGCATTTCCGCCGGGAAGCAATCTGGTTTGAAGTGGTGGACCTGGAGAGCCCCTACCACGCGTTGCTTGGCCGACCCGCCTTGGCCAGGTTCATGGCAGTTCCCCACTATGCATACCTCAAGATGAAGATACCAAGTTCCAAGGGCGTCATCACCGTAGCCGGCGATTACAAGAAGTCTTCCGAGTGCGCTGCCGCCAGCAGCCGGCTGGCCGAGTCCCTTGTGATTGCCGAAGAGAAGAAGATGTTGGACCGGGTCGTGGCCATGGCCAGCAAGCAGCCGAACCAGTCCCCCGACCCCAAGGAGTATGATGCCCAAGGATCTTTCCAGCCGGCCAAAGAAACCAAGAAGACACCCCTTGACCCCGAGCACCCCGAGAGGTTTGCCGTCATCGGGGCAAGCCTGAATAGCAAATAGGAAGGTGAGCTCGCCGATTTCCTCCGTGAGAATCGGGACATCTTTGCATGGTCCCCCAAGGACATGCCGGGTGTTCCGAAGGAATTCGCCGAGCACAAACTACACGTCCGAGAAGACACGAAACCAGTCAAGCAGCCCCTCCGCCGACTATCAGAGGAAAAGAGAAGGATTGTAGGGGAGGAGATAGCCCGGCTTCTGGTAGCCGGCTTCATTATGAAAGTCTTCTTTCCAGAGTGGCTTGCCAACCCGGTCCTCGTGTTAAAGAAGAACAACAAGTGGCGCATGTGTATAGACTACACAAGCCTCAACAAGGCCTGCCCTAAAGATCCCTTTGCCCTGCCGAGGATTGACCAAGTGATAGACTCCACGGCCGGATGCGAGCTGTTGAGTTTCTTGGATGCTTACTCAGGATATCACCAGATAAAGCTAGATCCGGACGACCGCCTGAAGACCGCCTTCATCACGCCATTTGGAGCCTTCTACTACCTGACTATGACATTCGGCTTAAGAAATGCCGGTGCCACTTTTCAGTGTTGCATGCAGAAGTGCCTCCTCAAGCAACTCGGCAGAAACGCTCACGTCTACGTGGACGACATTGTGGTGAAGACGGAGAAGCGCGACACCTTGCTGGAAGACCTCAAAGAAACATTTGAGAACCTACGCCGGTTCCAAATCAAGCTCAACCCCGAGAAATGCGTGTTCGGAGTGCCAGCCGGCCAGCTCCTAGGCTTCCTGGTCTCCGAACGCGGCATCGAATGCAACCCGGTGAAGATCAAGGCCATCGAGAGAATGGCGATCCCCACCAAGCTTCGAGACATCCAAAAGTTCACCGGATGCTTGGCCTCCTTGAACCGCTTCATCAGCCGGCTCGGAGAGAAAGCTCTCCCCCTCTACCGCCTCATGAAGAAGAGCACTCACTTCGAGTGGAACGACCAGGCCGACCAAGCTTTTCACGAGCTGAAGAAGATGTTGGCCACGCCGCCCGTCCTAGCGGCGCCGACTGAGAAAGAGCCCATGCTCCTTTACATTGCCGCAACCGGCCGGGTGGTCAGCACCGTCATCATAGTCCAACGCCCAGAAGAAGGCTGAGCCCAGCCGGTCCAGAGGCCAGTGTATTATTTGAGCGAGGTGCTGTCCGCTTCAAAGCAGAACTACCCGCACTACCAGAAGATGTGTTACGGCGTGTACTTCACCGCCAAGAAGATGAAGCCCTACTTTCAAGAGCATGCCGTCACGGTCGTATGCACCGCCCTGCTGGCCGAGATCATAGGCAGCCGGGACGCATCCGGCCGGGTGGCGAAATGGGCCATTGAGCTGGCCCCTTACATAATCTTCTACCAGCCCCGCACCGCCATCAAGTCCCAAGCACTGGCCGACTTCCTCGTCGACTGGGCCGAGACCCAGTACCTGCCGCCGGCTCCCGACTCCACCCATTGGCGCATGCACTTTGACGGGTCCAAGATGCGCACCGGCTTGGGAGCCGGCGTCGTCCTTACCTCTCCCAAAGGCGACAAGCTCAGATACATGCTGCAGATTCACTTTGCCGCCTCCAACAATGTAGCCGAGTACGAGGCACTCATATACGGGCTCCGACTTGCCAAGGAACTCGGCATCCGCCGGATCCTATGTTATGGCGACTCAGACTTGGTGGTTCAGCAATCATCCGGTGACTGGGACGCCAAGGACGCAAATATGGCAAGCTACCGCTTCCTGGTTCAACAACTCAGCGGATACTTTGAAGGATGCGAGTTCCTCCACGTACCGCAAGCCGACAACGAGCCAGCCGATGCCCTGGCTCGAATAGGCTCCACTCGGCAAGCAATACCAACCGGCGTCGCTCTACAACGCCTCCTCAAGCCGTCCATCAAGCCATCTCCAGAGTCCGATTCCATCTTCATACCGCCTGACCCCGACGCGGCCGGGTCCGGCTCGAAGAACCAAGCAGGCGACCCCGGGACTTCAGTAGTCGGCCCGGGGACTTCGGCAACCGGCTCGGGGACTGCCACACCCGGCTCGGGGACTGCAGTAGCCGGCCCGGGGACTGCACCAACACAACAGCCGGTGGCCGACTCCAGCATTTCACCACCCAGCCCGCCCACCCTGGTGGCAGTAGCCACATTGGCAGTAGGAGAAGTCGCGGCTCCGTCATGGGCTCAGTCCATCCTCAACTTCCTAGTAAACCAAGATCTGCCGGCTGACGAAACAGAGGCAAGACAAGTCCAACGTCGAGCCAGAGCATACACAATCGTCAACAGAGAACTCGTCAAGCACAGTGTCACTGGAGTCCTCCAACGGTGCGTCGAGCAAGAGAAGGGCATTGCAATCCTCAAAGACATTCACCAAGGAGAATGCGGCCACCATGCGGCTTCAAGATCACTCGTCGCCAAAGCTTTCCGCCATGGTTTCTTCTGGTCGACTGCTTTGGATGACGCCAAAGAATTAGTTAAATATTGCAAAGGGTGCCAACTCTTCAGCTCCAAGCAACACATGCCGGCTTCGGCACTCAAGACCATTCCCCTCACCTGGCCCTTCGCCGTTTGGGGACTGGACATGGTGGGCCCATTCAAGACGGCGCGCGGCGGCATGACGCATTTGCTCGTCGCCGTGGACAAATTCACCAAGTGGATTGAGGCAAAGCCGATCAAGAAGCTGAATGGGCCAACTGCTGTGACATTCATCGCAGACATAACAACTCGGTACGGCGTGCCACACAGCATCGGCACGTTTCTGGCACGAATTTTTCCAAAGGAGCCTTGGCACGTTTCTGTGCAGCGCAAGGTATCCGGCTGGACTTAGCGTCCGTCGCCCACCCGCAGTCAAACGGCCAGGTCGAGCGAGCCAACGGCCTCATCCTCTCCGGCATCAAGCCCCGACTGGTCGTACCACTGGAGCGTTCAGCCGGCTGTTGGCTCGATGAGCTGCCGGCTGTCCTCTGGAGTCTGCGCACTACCCCAAACAAGTCAACCGGCTTCACTCCTTTCTTCCTCGTGTACGGTGCCGAGGCGATCATCCCAACCGACATCGAGTTCGACTCGCCCCGGGTAACCATGTACACGGAGGCGGAGGCCAAGGAAGCACGAGAAGACGGCGTCGACCTGCTGGAAGAAGGCCGGCTGTTAGCCCTCAGCCGGTCTGCCATCTACCAGCAGGGTTTGCGCCGCTACCACAGTCGGAAGGTCAGTCCAAGATCCTTCCAAGAGGGCGATCTTGTGCTCCGGCTGATCCAGCGAACAGCCGGCCAGCACAAGCTCTCGGCCCCTTGGGAGGGTCCCTTCGTCATCAGCAGAGCTCTAGGCAACGACTCCTACTACCTAATCGACGCGCAGAAGCCCAAGGCACGCAAGAGAGACGACTCCGGCAAGGAGTCGGAACGACCATGGAACGCCAACCTCCTTCGAAGATTTTACAGTTGAAATGCAGTATGTATCACGCTAACTTTTGTACTAAGTACGAGACAATAGGCCCCCCGAGGAGGGCTCGGGGACTGCCATCTTTTATCTATGAATGAAAAGTATCATGCTTATGACCTTGTCATTTCATTTACTTGTTCCGTCCGGCACCGGGTTCGACTAGTCGGCCCAGGGACTGGCCGACTGGAGTTATATTAGAAGTCCTACCCGCGGTCAGACAAGTAGTGTGCCGACACCCAGGCTTAGCTCTTGCCAAAGTCGCAGTTCGAAGAACCGGCTGTCCGGCTGGCAAGAGTCAAAATCAGGAAAGGATGCCCACACGAAAAATGGCCAGGGACCAACGGACTAATATAACGAAAGCCGGTTTGCCGCCTACCACCGACCGACTACCAAAGTAGCCGGCCGGCCGGTTTCCATTCACTTCACTTCAATCCAAGAAAGCTCGAGTACTTGCCTCCCCAAAGAGGGAAGGCGGCAAAGGAAAAAGCCTAAGGATAAAAAGCATATGCGAATGGAAACCAAACATGCACATAATAATATTTACATAAAATACCTCCAAGAGGCCAGCATTCAACATAGTTTGGATACACCCCCAGTGGGTGGAACTGCGAAAGCTTAATAAAGATTGTTCAAAAGGCAACAAGCAGGAAAAATAAGGACGGCAGGTCAAGCTGGGGGAGCGACCGACGAGCCGGGCTGGTCGGCGGAGACGGTTGTGCCGGCTGAAGGAGTGGCCGGCTGGCGAACCTCGGCTTGATCACCGCCTCCCGCAGAGGGCGCACTTCCACGCGCCTCGTTGCTGGAGGCACGGTCAGCCTGAGGCCGACCGGTTGTTCCACTAGCCGGCTCGACGTCTTCACCGTCCTCTTCTTCGTCATCCTCGCCCTCGTCGCTGGAGGCGATCTCCTCTGCCGAGTCCTCGCCCACCTCCGGGTTCAGCCCGAACCACTCCTCCGGCTGGGCAACGCCGTCATCATTGATTTCAGGCACAAAAACGCTGATGTCGGTGCACTCGGCGATCGTCGAAGCACGCTGGGCGATAGCCGGCCGCACCTCCTCCAGCTCCGCGTCGGCCTCCAGCCGCCAAGTGCGCAGCTGGTCCAGGTTCAGCCCTGGGTACCAAGCTCGAACGAACTCCAACGCCCGCCCGGCTCCAAGACGGGCCGCCGATGCCTTCCAAGCTTCAAAGCGACCGACTGCGACCTCCAGCCAGCCGCAGTCCGGCTTGGGGTGTGGGGGATCGTCTCGCCGGGCCAGAGTGCGGCCAACACCCGTGCCCCGGCACATTGGAGCCGGCGAAGCATTCGGTGAGCCGGCTGCAGCCGCGCTTGGACAGCCAAGAGCTGCTCCTCAAGCGTCCGATTCGCGTCCGGCGCGATGTTGACCCCCGCCTGACGGTGCGCCTCGCGATGGGCCTCGATGGTTTGGGCGGCGAAGGTGGAGTAGCCGGGAAAGTAGTCTGCACAAGAAAATAGGCAACATCACAAGTCAGGCCAAAAACCAGGCGGCAAGGGGCAGGAGAGGAGCGAGGAAGGCGGCTTACCGTCGATCAAGTCCTCGATGCGGCCGAAGCCTTCATCCAGCGCTTGCCGGGTCTCAGCCCAGCTTGCCGCCTCGGTCTCAAACTCTGCCTTCAGGGCGGCCTCGCTATCCTGCGCTTTTTGCAGGGCCGCCTTGTGGCTCTCCTCCTGGTCAGCCAGCTTCTTGGCCAGGCGGTCACGCTCCTGGACCAAGGCAGCGTACTCAGCATCCTTGGTACGAAGGGCGGCCTGCGCTTCGCCGAGCTCCCTCCTCAAGTCGGCGTTGGCCCCTGAAAGCACGAAAGACGAAAGAAAAAACCAATAAGGAAAAAGTCGTCAAGGAAGATCCGACCCGACTGCTCAGCAGTCGGCCCGAATCTCGGGGACTACACCCAGTGGGTGCGCTGTCGCGCCCCCACAGGAGACAGACAAAATCAAGCACTTACTTCGGCTGTTGGCCAGGTCGTCGGTCTTCCGACCCAACTCCTGAGCCTGAGAGTTGAAGGCGGCAGCACGGGAGTTATGATATTCCTGGAAGTTCAGACAGGAAGCAAAAATAAGGTAGTCGTCAAGAAAGATCCGACCCGACTGCTCAGCAGTCGGCCCGAATCTCGGGGACTACACCCAGTGGGTGCGCTAACGCGCCCCCACGGAAGAAATCAAGAGACCAAAGCGGCCAAGAATGAAAGACTCACCCGGATGGCGGCCCGCGTCGACAGGAACTCCTGGGTGTACTGCTGCAGCAGGGCGGCCTGAGCTTGAAGCCGGCTCCGGACCTCTTGAGCCGCCACATTCAGCTCGCCAGTCCCCACGCTGGGAGTCCACTCGGACGTGGCGGTGCTGGCCGCCTCCAGAGCCTCCGCCGACTGGCCGGCGCCCGCAACTCGGCGCGACTCCGGCGGAGCGGCGCCTCCCCCTGCGCGCCGACGCGTCACCGGCTGCACCTCGAGGCCGGCTCCGTCCTTTGGCTCACCCCCGACCGGCTCCTCTAGCGCCGCTGACGATTGGCCGCCTTGGCCCGCTCCGGTTGGCGCTGCCGGCGGCGCTCTCCCCGCGAAGACCACGAGGTCCTCCCTCCTCTCCATCAGCGGCGGGTCTTGGACGATTTCCTCCGCTAGGGGCAATGGGGTGTCAGGGGCCACGGCTCGGAGGGGAATGACGAGCAGCGGAGGCTGGTTACGTGAACCCTCCGCCTCCGTTTCCGCGGTCGCCGCCTCCGCCTGGGCCTTGGCTGCCGCGTCGGTCTGCTCCCTCGCCGCCTGGGCGGCCGCTTTTTCCGCCGCTTCACGCTCCTCCCGCGCCTCACGGGCGTTCCGCTCCGTGGCCTCCCTAAGGTCGGCGCGGGGGTCCACGCGGCGGGAGCCCGAAGACCCTCCAGTCGGCCCAACTACGGAGCCGCCCGGACCCCGCTCAAGGGAAAGCGGCGCCCTGTCCAGCGAGCGGGAAAAGGTTAGGAAGAATGTTCGAACAGGAGAGAACGATGAAAAGCATGCGACCAGGCAATCGACGACTTACGCTGAGACCGCCTGAGGCTGCTTCACCGCCTTGCGGAAGCGGGCCGCTTTCGCGGCCGCCTCATCTCGTTTGGTTGCCGCGGTGGAGGCTTTGGACTTCTTCGGCCAAGTGCCGAAGAGGATTGACGCGGCCCGGCGCTTCTGTTCGCCGGCGCTGGCAGCCGGTGTGGTGGACGAGCCCGCGCCTTGATGGTCGGCCGCCGGCTGGCGACGCGGGGCGACTTCGGCTTCGGCATCATCCGGCCAGTCCTCGAAGCTGGCGGTAAGCCCTGTGCCTTCGGGCTCGGCGTCGTCCCCCACGACGGCGTCTTCCATGGCGGCCGCCCCCAAATCCAGGTCGTCGACGTCGTCCACCATGCAGTCGGGGACGTACTGGCGTTCTATCCCTGCTGCCCCGGTCGTCGGCGGAAGAAGGGGGTTCTGCTAAGAAGAACCGACCGATCAGAAGCCGGCCATCATAAAGCCGGCTACCAACAAAAATAAGAAATAGAGGAAAGCTTACCACGTGCGGAGGGTTGGCGCGAGAATACGACACCTTGCCGTATCGCCAGTCCTCGGCGAGCTTGCAATTGGAGATATAATTTACCATGTACGACACCTCCGCATGAGGCATCTCCCTGGTGCTCAGCCGGCTTGGGTCGAAGCGGCCGCTCATCTGACACATCATGTGGGGCCGGCTTTGGAGAGGAAGTATCCGGCGCTCCACGAAGGCGGCCACCAAGTCGGCCCCGCTCAGGCCTTCCGACTGGATCATCACCCGAAGCCGGGAGACGGCAGCGTTCCCGGCCTGAGACAGTGACCTGGACCGGAAACTCCATGAGGGCTGCCTCCCAGCCGGCGGGTCGGCTACGTAAGCCGGCAGGTTGACGTGGTCTCCTTGCTGGGCGACGTTCTTCACGTAGAAGTACGACTTCTGCCAGATCTTCACCAACTGGATCAGGGGGATGGACGGGAACGGGTTGTTCTCGCCCGACCTCCTCATGGCGATGTAGGCCCCGCAGGGGGCGGGCACGCCTGCGACGACGGTGCCGAGTTTGCTCTGGAAGAATTCCCCCCAGAGTTCCAGCGTGGGGAGCACCCCCAAGAAACCTTCGCAGAGAGAGACGAAGGCCGACAGCAGCATCACCGCGTTGGGCGTGAGGTGATGCGGCTGAAGATTGTAGAACTCGAGGAAGGAGCGCAGGAATCCGCTCGCCGGAAGGCCGAAGCCGCGCAGGAAGTGCGAGCGGAAGACGACCCGCTCGCCCTCCTCCGGGGCCGGCGAGATCTCCGTCTCCGGCGCCAGGCGGACCCGCATGAGGTTGGCGTCGGGCAGGCGCCGAGTCTGGCGGAGGAACTCAACATGGTCCTCATGGACGTTGGAGCCGTCCCACGAGCTCGACAGCGCCATGGGAGCAAGACGATGCGGCGGCACGGCGGCGCTGAGACGGGAAGCTGCGACGGCAGCGAGAGGAAGAAAGGAGGACAAAGAGGGGCGGAGTGAGAGAGAGCGTGCGAACCTCTGTCTCTCCCCCTCCTCCCCCTACTTATAGGCTCGCGTGGCGGAGCTGAGGAGGCGCGGCGTGGGGGAATGTGGGGATCGATCGTGCCCACTCCCCCACGTCCCGCGTTTATTACGCCCTAACGGCAAAATAAAATCGCCATGGGAAGGCGAGCGGTCCACCTGGGCCGCAGAAGATCAGCGCTCGGGCCGAGGCCTAGGAGTGGCGGGCCCGGGCCTGCCGCGGCGTCCCGTCGCGCGCGTGCACTGGCAGGTTTCCGCTGCCACGTGGCCCACGGGAGGGCCCGCGGTCAGCACGCGGGTCAACCACCATCCCGCCTGCAAGACACAAGAGCTCTCTGAAATCAGCATACACCAGCAAAGCCGGCTCCTCAGGGTAGGAAGCTGACCAAGCTTCTCGTCCCTCTGACCGCCTCGAAGCTCGATCAGCTTCGGGGACTACTGTCGGAGTAAATAGCCATGGGTAGCCTAGCCGGCTTCCCCTGGCCCTTCTGAAAAAATTACGAGCCCGTCCGGCTCTCAAGAATCCAAGACGTGGGTCCGCCTTCCCCTTGCTGGCTGTCATCCAGGCCGGCTTTCGGAAGGCGGCCCGACTTTAGCCCTCGCGAAGAAAGCCGCGGGAGGGCCGACTTCGAGACGCCGGCCGCGAGAAGACCGACTCCAAGAAGCCGGCTCCCTTGAAGCAGTCGAGACCGTACCCCCAAAGTTCGCATCCACCTAGCGGCGATGTGACGGGGCGTGGCTACGGTAAAGCCTGCCACCCCCAAATCCCGGAGCACGATCGACACAGTGCGCCGTACGGGTGACCATGACCCGCCCGGCGCAACATTGTTGCCATGCCGACCCTGACGCCATCCATGATGGACTACCAGCGCGGCCCACGGGCGGTGGGTCCCTTTGGGCAGAGAGACACCCGAAGGCGGCCACACCTCCCCTAGTCGGCCCAAGAGAGAGCCGACTCCCCGCAGCCGGCTTGCCATCTTCCTCGAAGGAGACGCCCCATTAAGGAGACAAGACGTGGTGAGGCTACAGTAATCGCCCGCCGGGCGGCGGTACTGTAGCCACGCCTACCACGACGAAGCCCACGTCACCAAGATGGAGCAACAGTAGCCAGCTGCCGACCAGGTCCCGGACAGTGGGGCCTGCCTGTCGACCGAGGAGCCGGCAGCCGGCGGGACCCACCAGTCGGCGGGCCCCAGCGGCCGGCGCAGAAGCCGGCGAGCGCAGTCACAGACGGCTGGGCCCCGCGCCCAGTCGGATTACCATTGTACCCCCGGGGGGTAGGCCTATATAAACCCCCCGGGGCACCCATGCAAAGGGTTGGGCCCCCAGCTAGTTTTAGACACCACACAAGGAGAAGAAGCAAGCTAGCCGTGCCCTTCTTCCTCCTCCCACCGAACAGCTCAAGGAGCATTGTGTAGCTACTTGTCCATCTAGTGATCATGCGGAGACCCCCGCAGAGCAGCAGTAGGGGTGTTATCTCCACGGAGAGCCCCGAAGCTGGGTAAGATTCACCGGCGTGCATGTCTTCGCCTCATCCCGTTTCCAGGCACCGGCGACGTCTTACTGGCTCCCACAATGATAAGCCACCCGTTGGCATATATCGCACCTACCACCCGACACTTGCATTATGTGTACTTCTTGATGGGTGTATGCTTAGTTTGTCACGCAATGCCTCGTAGTGAGTGCATCGAGCTTGTAAACATGCCTACTTGTTAATCTGTTTTGTATGCTCCAGTTTTTCACTAAGTCTGAATCTGTTTATGTTTTTGCTATGTTCACATGCTTGCAATTGTATTTTATGACCCCTTTTGGCTTATGGTCACTAAGGGACTTTTGTTATATGCTTAGAGTAGCTTCATGCCATGCCTTGCTTTGCCATGATATGTTCCTGTAGCATATAGTTATCATGCTCTAAACATTGCTTCCTGATGATAAATTCCTGATATGCTGTTAATTTCACCAAGTCTGAAACCTGTAATCATTTGCACTTTTGCCATGCTTGTTTGAACCTGTTAATGGATGAATTAGCCGTAGCTAAGTGTTCATCTTTTGTCAAGCATCATGAGTGGATCCCTGCCATGTATTTTGTTGTCATGTTTGGGTGCAGTAGCATGTTGTTCTTGTTGCATTTAGAAGGCTACTTGCTGTTTATCGCAGATCGGTGCCATATTTGTTTTGCTTGCCATTTCCAAACCGTGCATCCGATTCTGGTGATCTTTATATCGATTTCAACCGAAATCACCTCACCTTTCCAGTGGCACTCTTGGATTTCCAAGTTGAGTCCAGGTTCAATCATTCCTTTCCAAATCATGCATATGCATCATATATCGCATCCCGCATATCATTACTATGTTTGCATCATGTTGGTTGAGCATTGCAGGTGGTTGATTGTGTTCCTTTTGCTTGTTGTTCTTGTTTGGGTAGAGTCGGGAGACGAGTTTGTGAACGAGCAGCCCGTTGAGTTCGCTTACGAGGATCAAGGCAACTCCGAGAATTTTGCAGGCAAGATGACCATATCCTCGAAATCACTTCTATCTTTGCTTGCTAGATGCTCGCTCTTTTGCTATGCCTATGCTACGATACCTATCACTTGCTTATCATGCCTCCCACATTGCCATGTCAAACCTCTAACCCACCATGTCCTAGCAAACCGTTGTTTGGCTATGTTACCGCTTTGCTCAGCCCCTCTTACAGCGTTGCTAGTTGGAGGTGAAGATTGGAGATCGTTCCTCGTTGGAACATGTTTATTGTTGGGATATCACCATATTATCTTGTTTATCTTAATGCACCTATATACTTGGTAAAGGGTGGAAGGCTCGGTCTTTTGCCTAGTGTTTTGTTCCACTCTTGCCGCCCCGGTGTTATGTTCCCGGATTTTGCGTTCCTTACACGGTTGGGTTATAGTGGGAACCCCTTGACAGTTCGCCTTGAATAAAACTCCTTCAGCAATGTCCAACCTTGGTTTTACCATTTGCCACCTAGCCTATTTTTCCCTTGGGTTTCCGGAGCCCAAGGGTCATCTTTATTAAACCCCCCCGGGCCGGTGCTCCTCTGAGTGTTGGTCCGAACTGAGCTGCCTGCGAGGCCACCTCGGGGAAACTTGAGGGTTGGTTTTACTCGTAGCTAGTCTCATTTGAGTGTGCCCTGAGAACAAGATATGTGCAGCTCCTATCGGGATTTTCGGCACATTCGGGCGGTGTTGCTGGACTTGTTTTACCATTGTCGAGGATGTCTTGTAACCGGGATGCCGAGTGTGATTGGAATGTCTCGGGAGAAGGAATATCCTTCGTTGACCATGAGAGCTTGTGATGGGCTAAGTTGGGACTCCCCTGCAGGGATTTGAACTTTCGAAAGCCGTGCCCGCGGTCATGGGCAGATGGGAATTTGTTAATGTCCGGTTGTAGATAACATGAAACTTAACTTAATTAAAATGCATCAACCGCATATGTAACCGTGATGGTCTCTTCTCGGCGGAGTCCGGGAAGTGAACACGGTGTTGGAGTAATGCTTGACGTAGGTTGTTCTAGGATCACTTCTTGATCATAGTTGTTCGACCGTGCTTTTGCCTTCTCTTCTCGCTCTCATTTGCATATGTTAGCCACCATATATGCTAGTCGCTTGCTGCAGCTCCACATCATACCTTTGCCTTACCTATAAGCTTAAATAGTCTTGATCACGAGGGTGTGAGATTGCTGAGTCCCCATGACTCACAGATTACTTCCAAAACCAGATACAGGGATCGATGATTCCGCTCTAGATGATATGACCGAGCTCAAGTGGGAGTTCGATGAAGACTCTCGTCGTTACTATGTGTCTTTCCCAGATGATCAGTAGTGGTGCCCAGTTGGGGCGATCGGGGACTTTGTCGCATTTGGGGTTTATCTTTATTTTGGTTCCGTAGTCGGACCCTGAGTGTATTGGATGAATGTAATGACTTATTTATGTATTTTTGTGACGTGGCGAGTGTAAGCCAACTATGTACTTTTCCCCTTTATTTATTTACATGGGTTGTTGTGAAGATTACCTCACTTGCGACATTGCTTTCAATGCGGTTATGCCTCTAAGTCGTGCTCCGACACGTAGGAGATATAGCCACATCGAGGGTGTTACAAGTTGGTAATCAGAGCCTTCCCCGACCTTAGGAGCCCCCTGCTTGATCGAATTGCTGGCGTTGTTGAGTCTAGAAAAATGTTTTGAGTCATTTAGGAATTATATATATCGGAGAGTTAGGAATTCTTTTTACTCCTCAGTCCCTTCGTCGCTCTGGTGAGGCATCCTGACGTAGAGTTTTGACTCTTCTCTTCTCAAATTTCACTAAAAAAAATTTAGGATCACGCGGGTATCTTGGAATCATTCCGATAGTTTTGTGACGAGAACATTGTTCTTGGTGCCTCCTGACATTTAGGGGTTGTGGCAGTGTCCCGGGGAGTTGAGCTCCGAGGTGTTGTCATCACAATTTTATCGTTGAGATTCTGGAATACCTGAGTTTCGCCGACATTGAAAATCTCTTTTATGCAGCTGTTGGTGAGATAATCTCGACGCCACCCAATACTGGGGCGGGAGTTCGGGAGTATTGCCATAACTTGTATAACGGATGCTTTTCGAAGGTTGAGGTAAATGATTTCCGAAGGTTTCTTGGTTATGTGTTGAAGGATGGATGCAGCTGGATGTAGGATTTGCTAGATTTGGGTGAGATATTATGCTTCCCCTGTATCCCCAACACCTGATTGCATAACCGGAAAGGTTCGGGAGTTTCATAGGTGGGAATTCTTGTAACTCTAGTTCTTCTTCCGCGGATATTTGGTTTGGGATTGGGCAATCCTCACCAAGTATTCGTTCTTGTCTGTACCTTGTTGATTTATTCTTCTACCTCTTTCTAAGTGGCTTCTCAATTTATGGAAATGTGACCATTTCAATTGAAATGCATTCATTCATTTTGTTCGGATGTGAAGACTATAAGTTGCAATTTCTATCCGTTTGATTCAGCTTGAATATTTGTCTGTCAATATGCTAACGGATGTCACCCTCTTCAGGATGGCTCCTGCTAAGGGCAACAATCAGAATCAGGATCCGCCACCACCACCTCCACCTCCGGAGGCATGGCAAGCTGTGATGGCCGCTACCAATGCAAACACGCAGCTGATCATGCAAATTCTGGAAGAGCGCAATCAAGGGAATCATGGCCATGGCAACAATCAGAATCAGTTTGCTACACTCAACCAGTTCCTCGCTAATCAGCCAAAGACCTTCAGCAACTATGTCGAGGCCTCAGACGCTGATGATTGGCTCGTGGATATATGAAAGCATTTCGAGTGCAGCAACGTCAGGCCTGAGGACTTTGTCAAGTTTGCCTCCTTCCAACTCAAAGACCAAACCGCAGAATGGTTTCAACAATACAAAGATTCCAGAGGAGGCCGTGTGATTACCTGGGATGAATTCTGTCAAGACTTCAGAGCTCATCACATTCCTCAGAGTGTTGTTGAAACCAAGCGTGAGGAATTCCGCAACCTGAAGCAAGGCAGCTTGTCTGTTTACCAGTATAACATTCTGTTCCAAAGGCTCGCTCGTTTCGCCAAGCAAGACGTCCCTGACGAGAAGAGCATGATTTATCAGTTCAGGGGTGGCCTCAGAGAAGATCTTCAACTAGCTCTCGTCCTTTTTGAGCCGAAGAAGTACGATGAGTTTTACAACATGGCACTGAAACAAGAGACTGCTCAACTCAAGTGCGATGCTTTCAAGAAGCGAGTCAGAGATGCAACTCCTTCTTCCTCAACTCAAGTGGCTTCTAAGCAGCAAAAGTATTGGCTGCCTCCTCCTCTGTTCCATCAGCCTTATCAGCAAAAAAGCAAAGGTGGCAATGGATCTTCCCACTCACCCAACCCAGGCTTTCAGAACAAGACTTCGTCTTAAGCTCCAAGATCAAGTGCTCCGTATCACCGTCCGCTTTCAGAGGTCACGTGCAACAAGTGCCAACAGAAGGGTCACTATGCCAACAAATGCTTCAATCAGAGGCGCCTTCCTCCTCCTCCTCCTCCTGTGAGATCTGCTAGCAATGAAGTGGTCAAGCATAACCCCAAGCACGCCAAGGTCAACTTGTTGAACGCAGCTCGGGCAGAGGACTCGCCAGATGTGATTATGGGTAACCTTCCTGTTAATGATGTTCTTGCAAAAGTTCTTTTTGACACTGGTGCATCGCTTTCTTTTATTTCAAGACCATTTGTTGCCAAGCATGAATTTGTGACCAAAAGGATTCCTTTCCCGTTGAAGATTGTGTCCCCGGGCAAGCAAATGACATCTAACAATTGCGTCCCGGATGTTACTATCACGTTGGGCGACTATAAGTTTCTATCCTCTCCAGTGGTCCTTGGTAACTCGGATATTGATCTTATTCTTGGAATGGACTGGCTTTCTAAGCACAAGGCTCAGCTTGATTGTGCTGCTAGGCAGATTCAATTGACTCATTCGTCTGAGGATGTAATTGTCTTTGCCGCAAGGGATGATACCATTCGACTGTTTTCTCTCAATGAGAAGGGCGAGCTGGATGCCATCTCTCAAATTCCAGTCGTTTGCGAATATCAAGACATCTTTCCAGAAGAGCTTCCAGGAATGCCTCCGCACCGGCCAGTTGAATTCGTCATCGATCTTGAGCCTGGCACGGAACCTGTTTGCAAATATCCTTAGAAGCTTGGACCTGAAGAGTTGAAGGAGCTGAAGAAGCAACTTGATATTCAAGAGCGAATGGGTCTCATCTGACCTAGTTCTTCTCCGTGGGGTTGTGGAGTTATTTTTGTGAAGAAGAAGGATGGAACGGACCGACTTTGTGTTGACTATCGTCCATTGAACAAGAAGACCATAAAGAACAAGTACCCACTTCCCAACATCAACGAGCTGTTTGAACAACTCAAAGGTGCTCAAGTATTCTCCAAGCTTGATCTCCGTATGGGCTATCATCAGATTCGCATTCGTGAGCAAGATATCCCTAAGACAGCATTCAGAACAAGCTATGGTTCATATGAATACACTGTCATGTCTTTCGGCCTCGTCAATGCTCCTCCAACATTCTCTCGCATGATGAACTTCATTTTCAACCCCTACACAAATGACTTCGTCTTGGTCTACCTCGATGACATTTTGGTCTTTTCCAAGAATAAGGAAGATCATGCTAAGCACTTGCGTTTGGTGTTGGATAAGCTCAGAGAACATCAGTTCTATGCCAAGTTTTCAAAGTGCGAGTTTTGGCTCGATGAGGTTCTCTACTGTAACACCCCGGATGTAACTTTCCCAATTTGTACTCCAACTCTTGCCGTTTCGGCGTTAAGTTATTCTATTTTCTCGGGTTCGGGTCTTTGTCTCCGTGTGTTGTTTTCGTTGTCATGCATCTCATATCATGTCATCATGTGCATTGCATTTGCATACGTGTTCGTCTCATGCATTTGAGCATTTTCCCCGTTGTCCGTTTTGCATTCTGGCGCTTCGTTTTCCTCCGGTGGTCATTTCTACCTTTCTTTCGTGTGTGGGGATTAAACATTTCCGGCTTGGACCGAGACTTGCCAAGCGGCCTTGGTTTACTACCGGTAGACCGCCTATCAAGTTTCGTGTCATTTGGACTTCGTTTGATACTCCAACGGTTAACCGAGGGACCGAAAAGGCCTCGTGTGTGTTGCAGCCCAACACCCCTCCATTTTGGCCCAAAACCCACCTAAGCCTTCTCCATCATCTAGAGCGTTCGATCACGATCGCGTGGCCGAAAACCGCACCTCATTTGGACTCTCCTAGCTCCCTCTACCTATAAAACTAGCCCCTCCTATGAAATTCCGGATCCCCCTCGTCCTCAAACCCTAAATCCACCTCGCGCCGCGCCGGACGTGTCCGTTCAGGCCGGACACGCCGCCGCCGCCGCCCACAGCCAGTGGCAGCGCCCACGTGGCCGACGTTCCACTGCCGCCGCCACAGCCCGCTTGGGCCCGGGGCAGGCCCTCCCGGCCGAGCCGCCCCGCGAGCCGCCCGCCGCCTCCTACTTCCTCCCGCGCCGCTTGCCGCCTCCCCGCCGCCACCGCGCCGGCGCCGCGCCGCCGCCGCGCGCCATCGCCGCCCGGAGCTCCACGCCGCCCAAGCCGGCGCCGCCCGGGGCCGCGCCCCGCCGCCTTCCCTCGCTGCCCGGGTCCGCTGCCCCGCCGCCCGGCAACCTCTCCTCGCCGGCAAGCTCTGGCCCGGCCCCTCCTACTCCGGCGACGAACTCCGGTGAGGATCTGGCGGTCCTCGATCCATGCGCCAGATCCAGATCCGTGAACAGTAAACCCTAATCCGGAGGTTGATTTTTTCTCTAAGTCCCGAAATTGCGGATCCATATGCTCATGTTCTTAGCTCCGTAACTTTGCATCCGTAGCTCCGATTCATGCATATAGCATATCAAAATGTTCATCTCAGAGAGTACATCATTCATTCCATTGCATCATTTTCATTTGAGTTCATCTTGATGCCCGAAATGCTGTTAGAAGAGGGCTACTTGAGATAATTGTCAGATTTGCTACTCCGTTTAGCTTTTTGTCATTTTTGCCATGATTAATGTGTGCATGATATGCCCTGATGTTCTACATATGTTTTGTTAAAGGTTTTGTTATCTTTCCAGAGGTGAAACCCGTGTATTTTTGTGATGAGTGTGGTGACTAGTGCAAGCTTGCAAAGTGGTGCACTCGGTAATTCTGTTTTCAGGAACTTAGCAATTCCACTAAGTCCTTGATCTGTTTATCTCATGATGCCATATGTTCATGTTGTTTCCTAGTGATCCATGCCTCTTTTGAGGATGATCAGTAAGGATGTTTTGTTAATATTGTAGTGCTCTATCCATCCATGTCTTTGTTTGCAATTATGGAGCACCCTAGCTTGAGTCAATCGAGCTCTACTTTTGCTACTTTGTGAATCTGGACAGATTGTCAACTTGTTTGCAATTTTGCCGATGATGTTGTAGTTGATCCGTGCATGCTATGCTTTTGTTCTTGCGATGTCTAGCTTGCATTTTGTGTATTCTTGATGGATGTATGCTTAGTTTGTCATGACTTGCACCGTAGTGAGTGCATCGAGCTCGCAAACATGCCTACTTGAGTTATGTTTCAGCATGTGCCAGTTTTCACCAAGTCTGTAAACTGATTATGTTTTTGCTATGTTCACATGCTTGCGATTGTATTTTCTGATCCCTTTTGGCTCAAGGTCACTAAGGGACTTTTGTTAAGCTCTTTGAGTAGCTCCATGCCATGCTTTACTTTGCCATGTTCAGGTCCTGTAGCATGTAGGTTTGTTGCTCCGAAGAGTGCTATCTGATCTGAAATTCCAGACAAATGTTGATTTCACTAAGTCTGAGATCTGTTTACCATATGCATTTTTGCCATGCTTGTTTGAACCTGTTGATGGATGAATTGGCCGTAGCTCAGTGCTAGACTTTTGTTAAGCATCTTGAATTCATCCCTGCCATGTATTTTGTTGTCATGTTTGGGTGCTGTAGCATGTTCATCTCATTGCATTTAGTTGGCTACTTGCTGTAAATCGCAGACCGGTGTCATTTTTGAATCGCTTGCCATTTCCAAACCGTAACTCCGATTCCGATGATCTTTATATCGTTTTCAAGCGATTTCATCTCATCTTTCCAGTGGCACACTTGGATTTCCAAGTTGAGGCCAGGTTCTTGCATTTCCTGTCATATCTTGCATATGCATCCCGCATCGCATCCCGCATAGCATACCATCATTGCATCATATTGCTTGATCCTTGCACGTGGTTGATTGTATCCTTGTTGCTTGTTTTTCTTGTTTGGGTAGAGCCGGGAGACGAGTTTTCTAACGAGGAGCCCGTTGAGTTTTCTTTCGAGGATCCATTCAACTCTGACAACTGTGCAGGCAAGATGATCATACCCTCGAAATCACTACTATCTTTGCTATGCTAGTTTGCTCGCTCTTTTGCTATGCCATTGATATGATGCCTACCACTTGCTTTCAAGCCTCCCAAATTACCATGTCAAACCTCTAACCCACTATGTCCTAGCAAACCGTTGTTTGGCTATGTTACCGCTTTGCTCAGCCCCTCTTATAGCGTTGCTAGTTGCAGGTGAAGATTGAAGGTCGTTCCTTGTTGGAACGTTTATTTACTTGTTGGGATATCATTATATTATCTTGTTATCTTAATGCATCTATACACTTGGTAAAGGGTGGAAGGCTCGGCCTCTCGCCTAGTGTTTTGTTCCACTCTCGCCGCCCTAGTTTCCGTCATATCGGTGTTATGTTCCCGGATTTTGCGTTCCTTACGCGGTTGGGTTATAATGGGAACCCCTTGATAGTTTGCCTTGTTTAAAGCTTTTCCAGCAATGCCCAACCTTGGTCTTACCATTTGCCACCTAGCCTCTTTTCCCTTGGGTTTCCGGAGCCCGAGGGTCATCTTATTTTAAACCCCCCCGGGCCAGTGCTCCTCTGAGTGTTGGTCCAACCTAGAGCCTCTTGCAGCGCCACCTCGGGGAAACTTGAGGGCTGGTTTTAGTTGTACGGATTGCTTATCCGATTGTGCCCTGAGAAAGAGATATGTGCAGCTCCTATCGGGATTTTTCGGCACATTCGGGCGGTGTTGCTGGTCTTGTTTTAACCCGTCGAAGTGTCTTGAGTAACCGAGATACCGAGTCTGATCGGAACGTCTTGGGAGGAGGTCTATTCCTTCATTGACCGTGAGAGCTTGTCATGGGCTAAGTTGGGACTCCCCTGCAGGGATTTGAACTTTCGAAAGCCGTGCCCGCGGTTATGGGCAGATGGGAATTTGTTAATGTCCAGTTGTAGATAACTTGAACCTTAACTTAATTAAAATGAATCAACTGAGTGTGTTACCGTGATGGCCTCTTCTTGGCGGAGTCCGGGAAGTGGACACGGTGTTGGAGTAATGTTTGCGCAGGTTGTTCTCTAGTTTCTCGCTCGCGCTTTGCCTCCTCTTCTCGCTCTCTTTTGCGAATAAGTTTAGCCACCATACTATGCTAGTCGCTTGCTGCAGCTCCACATACTTTACCTTGCCTTTCCTATAAGCTTAAATAGTCTTGATCGCGAGGGTGCGAGATTGCTGAGTCCCTGTGGCTCACAGATTACTATTACACCAGATGCAGGGCCTGATGATTCCGCTCCAGGAGACGCGTTTGAGCTCAAGTGGGAGTTCGACGAGGACTCTCAACATTACTATGTTTCCTTTCCTGATGATCAGTAGTGGTGCCCAGTTGGGGGTGATTGGGACCGTGTCGCTTGTTGGGTTATCTTTTATTTTGGCGCCGTAGTCGGGCCATGAGTGATTGGTTGATGTAATGTTATTTATGTACTTGATTGATGTGGCGAGTGTAAGCCAACTATGTTATCTCCCCTTTATGATTTATATTACATGGGATGTTGTGAAGATTGCCTAACTTGCGACATATGCCCTCAATGCGATTATGCCTTTAAGTCGTGCCTCGACACGTGGGAGATATAGTCGCATCGAGGGTGTTACATCTACCTTGGGCATATCATCTCTGCCAAGGGCATAGCGGTGAATCCTGAGAAGGTGTCTGCAATTGTGAATTGGGAACCACCTCAGAACGTGAAGCAACTCCGCAGCTTCCTTGGTCTCGCAAGCTATTGACCAAGGTTCGTTGAGAACTTCTCTAAGATCGCAAAGCCTCTTTCCAACCTTCTCCAGAAGCATGTGAAGTACGTTTGGTCTCCTGAATGTGACATCGCTTTCAACACCCTGAAAGAGAAATTAGTCACTGCTCCAGTTCTGACTCCTCCTGATGAATCCAAACCGTTCGAGGTCTTCTGTGATGCTTCTCTTCAAGGTCTTGGTGTAGTGTTGATGCAAGAGAAGAAAGTTGTGGCCTATACTTCTCGCTAGTTGAAGCCCAATGAAAAGAACTACCCCACTCATGACCTCGAGTTGGCGGCAGTTCTCCATGCTCTTTTGACTTGGAGACATCTCTTATTGGGAAGAAAAGTGGATATCATCACTGACCACAAGAGTCTCAAGTACATCTTCACTCAGCCTAACCTCAACCTCAGGCAGACTCGTTGGGTCGAAATGATTCAAGAGTATAATTCGAGTATCGAATATACTCCAGGCAAGGCCAATGTAATTGCTGACGCATTGAGCAGGAAGGCTTACTGCAACAGTTTGATTCTCAAGCCTTACCAACCCGAGCTTTGTGAAGCTTTCCGCAAACTCAATCTGCAAGTTGTTCCTCAAGGTTTCCTCGCCAACCTCCAAGTCTCTCCTACTTTGGAAGATCAGATTCACGAGGCTCAACTTCTTGATTCTATGGTGAAGAAGGTGAAGATTGGGATTGTCAAGAGTCAACCCAAGTACAAGTGCTATCGCCTTGATGACAAGGATACTCTATTCTTCGAGGATCGCATTGTTGTGCCTAAAGGTGACCTTCGTAAAGTCATTATGAACGAGGCTCACAATTCACTCCTCTCTATCCACCCTGGAAGTACAAAGATGTACCATGACCTCAAGCAGTCGTATTGGTGGACTCGAATGAAGCACGAGATTGCTCAGTTCGTGAATGAATGTGATGTCTGCAGAAGAGTGAAGGCAGAACACCAACGACCAGCTGGTCTCCTCCAACCTCTCGCCATTCCAGAATGGAAGTTTGACCACATTGAGATGGACTTCGTGACTGGATTTCCAAAGTCCAAGCGTGGCAATGATGCTATCTTCGTTGTCATCGACAAACTCACTAAAGTGGCACACTTTCTGCCTATCAAAGAATCTATCACAGCAGCTCAATTGGCAGAGCTATATACCTCTCGGATTGTTTCTCTGCACGGCATTCCGCATTTGATTTCTTCAGATCGTGGCAGCATCTTCACCTCCAAGTTTTGGGATTCTTTTCAGAAGGCCATGGGCACCAACATCCGTTTCAGCACAGCTTTTCATCCTCAAACTAGTGGTCAAGTCAAGCGTGTCAATCAGATTCTTGAAGATATGCTCAGGGCTTGCGTCATCTCTTTCGGCATGACGTGGGAAGATTGTCTTCTATATACCGAGTTCTCCTACAACAACAGTTACCAAGCGAGTTCGGGCAAGGCCCCATTTGAAATTCTCTATGGCAGGAAGTGCCGTACTCCTCTTAACTGGTCAGAGACTGGTGAACGTCAACTTCTTGGCAATGGCTTGATCACAAAGGCAGAAGAGATGTGCAAAGTCATTCGTGATAATCTCAAAGCCGCACAATCGCGCCAGAAGAGTTACTATGATAGTAAGCATCGTGACTTGGCCTTCGAGATCGGAGACCATGTTTACCTCCGCGTCTCTCCAATGAAAGGTACTCGTCGCTTTGGTATCAAAGGGAAGCTTGCCCCTAGATACGTGGGTCCTTTCAAGATCTTAAGCAAAAGAGGCAATCTCGCCTATCAACTTGAGCTTCCCTCCAACTTTGCAAACGTGCACGACGTGTTTCATGTCTCTCAACTCCGCAAGTGCTTCAAGGCTCCTGACCGCACCGTCAACTTCGAAGACATTGATCTCCAAGAAGACCTTTCTTATCGTGAGCACCCCGTTGCTATTCTTGAAGAAACTGAGCGCAAGACTCCTAACAAGTCAATCAAATTCCTCAAAGTCAAGTGGTCACATCATTCCGACCGTGAAGCCACGTGGGAACGCGAGGATCACCTCCGTTCTGAGTACCCAGAGTTTTTCCAGTCCTAGATCTCGGGACGAGATCCTTTCGTAGTGGTGGAGTGTTGTAACACCCCGAATGTAATTTACCTTATTTGTACTCCAACTCTTGCCGTTTCCGGCCCTAAGTTATTTTATTTCCTCGTTGCCGGTTTTTTGTCTCCGTGTGTTTTGTTCTTTTTCATGCCTCTCATATCATATCATCATGTGCATTGCATTTGCATACGTGTTCATCTCATGCATCCGAGCATTTTCCCCGTTGTCCGTTTTGCATTCCGGCGCTCCTATGTCCTCCGGTGGTCCTTTCTACCTCCTTTCATGTGCGGGTACTAAACGTTTCCGGATTGGACCGAGACATGCCATGCGGCCTTGGTTTACTACCGGTAGACTGCCTGTCAAGTTTCGTGCCATTTGGACTTCGTTTGATACTCCAATGGTTAATCGAGGGACCGAAAAGGCCTCGTGTGTGTTGCAGCCCAACACCCTTCCAAAGTGGCCCAAAACCCACCTAAACCCCTTCCATCATCTAGAGCGTTCGATCACGATCGCGTGGCCGAAAGCCGCACCTCATTTGGAGCTTCCTAGCTCCCTCTACCCCTTTATAAAGATCCCTACATTCCAAATCCGGGCGAAACCCTAAAATTCCGCTCCCCGCGCCGCCGGACACAACTCCGCCGACAGACACGTCCGGTTTGCACCACCGCCGCCACGTGGCGTGCCCCTACTGGCCCGGCCGCATCTCCTCGCCGCCGGCCCAGGAGAGCCCGCGCGCGGCCCCCGCGGCCCAGGGCGTCGCCGCCTCGCCCGAGCGGAGCCTCCGCTCCGACACTGCCCGCCGTCTCCGGCACCGGCCACCACCGCGGCACTGCCCCTCCGTCGTCTCCGTTCCCAAGTCCGGCGAGCTCCACCGCCTCTCCCTCGGATCCGGCGACCCTCGACAACTCTGGCGAACAGTAACTCCGGCGAACCTCGGGATCCGCGCCGGTTGGATCTGAATCTGAGATCCACCTCGGTTGACTTTTGCCCCGAAATCCTAATTATTTTGCATTCTTCCACATACCATAACTCTGCATCCGTAGTTCTGATTCGTGCGTGTAGCATATCAAAATGTTCGTCTCGACGAGTACATCATTTCATCTCATTGCATCATTTTCATTTAAGCTCATCTTGATGCCCGAAATGCTGTTGGAAGAGGGCTATGTGATGATTATGTCAGATCTGTTTCAGCAAATGGCCTTTTGTCATTTTTGCCATGATTAATGTGTGCATGCTATGATCCTGAGCTCTACATGTGTTTTGATGAATGCCATGCCCTCTTTACAGGGGTGTATGCCATGTATTTTTGCGATCTTTGTGGTGACTAGCACAAGCATGCAAAGTAGCTTACTCGGTGATGCTGATTTCAGGGACTTAGAATTTCACTAAGTCCTTGTCCTGATATTATTTTTATGCCATATGTTTATGTTGTTTCCTAGTGATCCGTGCCTCTTTTGAGGATGATCAGTAAGGATGTTTTGTTAATATTGTGGTGCTCTATCCATCCATGTCTTTGTTTACAATTATGGAGCACCTTAGCTTGAGTCAATCGAGCTCTACTTTTGCTACAAAATGTTCCTGGCAGATTGTTAACATGTTTAGCGATTTTGCCGAGGTTGTTGATATTGATCCGTGCATGCTATGTTGTTGTTCTTGCCATGTGTAGCTTCTATACCATGTCTTCTTGATGGGTGTATGCTTAGTTTGTCACGCAATGCCTCGTAGTGAGTGCATCGAGCTTGTAAACATGCCTACTTGTTAATCTGTTTTGTATGCTCCAGTTTTTCACTAAGTCTGAATCTGTTTATGTTTTTGCTATGTTCACATGCTTGCAATTGTATTTTATGACCCCTTTTGGCTTATGGTCACTAAGGGACTATTGTTATATGCTTAGAGTAGCTTCATGCCATGCCTTGCTTTGCCATGATATGTTCCTGTAGCATATAGTTATCATGCTCTAAACATTGCCTCCTGATGATAAATTCCTGATATGCTGTTAATTTCACCAAGTCTGGAACCTGTAATCATTTGCACTTTTGCCATGCTTGTTTGAACCTGTTAATGGATGAATTAGCCGTAGCTAAGTGTTCATCTTTTGTCAAGCATCATGAGTGGATCCCTGCCATGTATTTTGTTGTCATGTTTGGGTGCAGTAGCATGTTGTTCTTGTTGCATTTAGAAGGCTACTTGCTGTTTATTGCAGATCGGTGCCATATTTGTTTTGCTTGCCATTTCCAAACCGTGCATCCGATTCCGGTGATCTTTATATCGATTTCAACGGAAATCACCTCACCTTTTCAGTGGCACTCTTGGATTTCCAAGTTGAGTCCAGATTCAATCATTCCTTTCCAAATCATGCATATGCATCATATATCGCATCCCGCATATCATTACTATGTTTGCATCATGTTGGTTGAGCATTGCACGTGGTTGATTGTGTTCCTTTTGCTTGTTGTTCTTGTTTGGGTAGAGCCGGGAGACGAGTTCGTGAACGAGGAGCCCGTTGAGTTCGCTTACGAGGATCAAGGCAACTCCGAGAATTTTGCAGGCAAGATGACCATACCCTCGAAATCACTTGTATCTTTGCTTGCTAGATGCTCGCTCTTTTGCTATGCCTATGCTACGATACCTATCACTTGCTTATCATGCCTCCCACATTGCCATGTCAAACCTCTAACCCACCATGTCCTAGCAAACCGTTGGTTGGTTATGTTACCGCCTTGCTCATCCCCTCTTATAGCGTTGCTAGTTGCAGGTGAAGATTGGAGATCGTTCCTTGTTGGAACATGTTTATTGTTGGGATATCACCATATTATCTTGTTTATCTTAATGCACCTATATACTTGGTAAAGGGTGGAAGGCTCAACCTTATGCCTAGTGTTTTGTTCCACTCTTGCCGCCCTAGTTTCCGTCATATCGGTGTTATGTTCCCGGATTTTGCGTTCCTTACACGGTTGGGTTATAATGGGAACCCCTTGACAGTTCGCCTTGAATAAAACTCCTCCAGCAATGCCCAACCTTGGTTTTATCATTTGCCACCTAGCCTCTTTTTCCCTTGGGTTTCCGGAGCCCAAGGGTCATCTTTATTAAACCCCCCGGGCCAGTGCTCCTATGAGTGTTGGTCCGAACTGAGCTGCCTGCGAGGCCACCTCGGGGAAACTTGAGGGTTGGTTTTACTCGTAGCTAGTCTCATCTGAGTGTGCCCTGAGAACAAGATATGTGCAGCTCTTATCGGGATTCTCGGCACATTCGGGCGGTGTTGCTGGACTTGTTTTACCATTGTCGAGGATGTCTTGTAACCGGGATGCCGAGTCTGATTGGAATGTCTCGGGAGAAGGAATATCCTTCGTTGACCATGAGAGCTTGTGATGGGCTAAGTTGGGACTCCCCTGCAGGGATTTGAACTTTCGAAAGCCGTGCTCGCGGTCATGGGCAGATGGGAATTTGTTAATGTCCGGTTGTAGATAACATGAAACTTAACTTAATTAAAATGCATCAACCGCATGTGTAACCGTGATGGTCTCTTCTCGGCGGAGTCCGGGAAGTGAACACGGTGTTGGAGTAATGCTTGACGTAGGTTGTTCTAGGATCACTTCTTGATCATAGTTGTTCGACCGTGCTTTTGCCTTCTCTTCTCGCTCTCATTTGCATATGTTAGCCACCATATATGCTAGTCGCTTGCTGCAGCTCCACATCATACCTTTGCCTTACCTATAAGCTTAAATAGTCTTGATCACGAGGGTGTGAGATTGCTGAGTCCCCGTGACTCACAGATTACTTGCAAAACCAGATACAGGGACCGATGATTCCGCTCTAGATGATATGACCGAGCTCAAGTGGGAGTTCGATGAAGACTCTCGTCGTTACTATGTGTCTTTCCCAGATGATCAGTAGTGGTGCCCAGTTGGGGCGATCGGGGACTTTGTCGCATTTGGGGTTTATCTTTATTTTGGTTCCGTAGTCGGACCCTGAGTGTATTGGATGAATGTAATGACTTATTTATGTATTTGTGTGATGTGGCGAGTGTAAGCCAACTATGTACTTTTCCCCTTTATTTATTTATATGGGTTGTTGTGAAGATTACCTCATTTGTGACGTTGCTTTCAATGTGGTTATGCCTCTAAGTCGTACTTCGACACGTAGGAGATATAGCCGCATCGAGGACGTTACAGACGGGATGATGGTTTAGTCAATGGTGGGGAGCTCGGGTCGACGGAGGTCGAAGGGCAATAGCGGGCCACTTGAATGAGACTTGGTTAAGTCGACTAACTCGCGAGGCCCCAAAGTCTAAACGCAACTAAATCATTCCAAGCAATCTGGAGCGTTGAGTTCTCCATCGGACGGCGATCCCGTTTCCGAAGCAAACCCACCGTTATCCAAGCAGCACGGAGGAGCAGCCAGTCACAGCTCGGCCACGTACTGCTTTTCCCCTACGCCGCACGAAGCAATGGCGACCTCGCCGGCGCTGCTCTCGCGGCAGTACGCGCGCCCCTCCCCTCCTCCTCTCCCCCGCCAGCCCCTCGCGCCTTCGCCCGTCGCCGCGGCCTTCCCTCCGGTGCGGCTGCGCGTCCGCCGCGGGCCTTCCCCAGCCCAAGCCAAGTTCGGCAAGTTCGACGCCGCGGAAGCCCCCACGGAGGCCGAGCCGGCGACATCGGAGGCCGATGGCGCGGTGGAGCAGGCGGTGCAGGAGGATGACAGGTCAGGCACGCGGGAAACGCCGCCGTGTTGCTTTGGATTGTGGCGCGTCTGACTGACCGCGTGCGCTGTCTCTGTGGTTTCAGTTGCTTGCCGTCGGATTTGCAAGGCGCCATATGGCAGTCGGGGAAGGCCAGCGCTGATTTCGTCAACTCCGGCGGCATGCGAGGAATTGTAGGTTTCCGATTGTCCATATACACTGATTTTGGCTCAACCTTAACCTGCTGTGAAATTTCTGCATTTTTTACTTGGAATGCCATGGAACAGTTTCAGTGTTCAAGTCCCATCCACCATTATATTCTTGTGTCGCTCATACAGTTTTGCCATCTCGCATCGCGATCTCACTGTTGATGATCTGTTCTTGTGTTATCATCATTGCTGTAGGCAGAGCTGCTGATCCCCCAGCTGGAGTTCCTCAACCAGGAAGGAGCGCAGGCCGAGGTCTGGGCGCTGTCGAGGATACTCCTCGACACACTCGCGGAAGAGACTGGCCAGGTTTGGATGCAAGGTCATTTAGCGATGAATAAATGCAGCTTTTGCTCTGTCTGATCCATCTGCAGTTGCATGACCCTAGCTCACTGATTTTATCATCCACACAGATAATAAATGGCCAGTTATCTCCCATTTTGAGCTCTGTTTTAAATGTCCCTGATTAAAGGCCTCCATCCACAGTGAATCGTGTCCTTTAAGTACCTTGAATATCTGTTCTTTACATTCAACTTGCTGTCTGTCTACAACAGGTAGTTAAGGCCGTCTTCCCTGACGCTGGAGTGGCTGCCCTTCTGAAGCATCAGTGGAAAGATGCAAAGTTCAAGTGTGCTAGGTATTGCCTTGCTTTCAGTAGCCCAGCCATAGTGGTGGATGGATTCCTTATTCAAATTTTGTGCACATGTTATATGTAATGGTCCATTTTTCTATTCATGTTACATGCTGCTAGCACAATTTTTAGTGAAGCGCATTAATTTTATTGCTAAGATCTTTCCAGTAAATTCTCCCCAAATGATTCGTGGCGTGGATATCATATTTTTCTAGACAGGTTCGCAGGATAGGACAAGATGTGGACCAATTTGAGTTTCTTTAGAGAAGTAGTAGATGTTATTAGTTGCTTCTGTCTTGAAGGCATAAAAGATGATTACCATGAGATTTCTTGTCAATCTAAAATCTGTCTATTTTCTTATTTTGATTTGCAGTCTTAGTGACCGAAAGCCAGTTGATACTGATGACGGAGTTGTTGTTATGATTATCCCTGATCACCAGATGCTTGAATCTGTTGAACGCATCGCATCTCAACTCGCTGATGATCCCGTATGTAACTTATGCCTGATCAAGTTTTTAATGTTCGCAGATACATGTGCTTTAGTTTATAGTAAGGAAAATGAATTCCATCTTTTGTGTCCCAAGCAAAATTGGTAGGATAGGATCAGCATGTGTATTTACAGGTCATTTTGGCATGCATGTATATTTGTAGGATCTATATTCATTTGCACATCAGCTTAGCATAGCCATCGCATGGCATTTTTCATTTGCGCAAGCACATCCATCTATGTTCACATCTTGTATAATTTGTTCAACAGTCTGCATATCACAATTATCATTTGTATGTATGTTCCACTCAATATGGTATCTTAAAATAACTTCCAGTTTTAATCCACTGAAGATAAGACCTCTTGTCATGTGGAACCCACGTCTTGTTAGTGGAGATGTTGGAGTGGGATATAATGTTCGGAATCTACGCAGAAATTTCTTAAGGTAAGTGAATGGAAACATCTGTACATTGTTGCCTCTCTATGTGTACTATCGGTATTTTCCGGGACATAAACAGTTGTTGATTGTGGATATCAGAGTATGGATGTGTCTTGAAAAATATGAGAATATGGACTGAGAAACATCTTGTCTACCACTATATGTAACTGTTTCTAGTTGCCTCAACATAAATAAGTACCAAGTTACAGAAACAGATCCCATCAAAGAGTTATGAATAGTGAATTAGTGATGCATCTTTATGAAACCATACCGAAAAGCTCTGAAGTATGGTCAACTATAATATACCTATAAATGATGGTCATCTTTACAAATTTCATGTTATTAAAATATTTATGGTCTCTTTTGCCCACTGTATTTCCCTGTGTCTTTTTCTAACATCCATCACCCATTTTGCAGTACTTTTACCACTGTTTACTCGATGAGGCCGCTGCCTACCGGTGCAATCTTCAGATGCTATCCTGAGTGCGTCGATATTTGTTGCCTTTTTCTACAATCCAAATAAATGTTCAGTAAAATAATAGGCTAAAGATATCTGTTATTCATGTTTCAGAAAGTGGAAAGTGTTCTATGATGATCCAAAAAGACCCAATCGGTATTTGCTCGCCAGAGAATCTTCGAGTCGTCCTGATGCAACAGATATTGAGGTTAGACATTGTATATCTGATTTGATCTGCATGATTAGATTTTTGTCCATCACTATGCTGCGTGTGTGTTCCTTTTAGTACTTGGTAAGTTGAATCACTACTGTCGAAAAAACGAGTCTGATATTGGACCATGTATAGAAGCTGCAAGCACCCAAGAGCCAACTGATTTCTCAAACTCTAGGAATCATTGTGACATTGTGTGACTGACCACAGACACATTAAGCTGTCAAACAACTGACACTCTATACAAGACAGAGAACAAGAAGTCACCCTGGGCCTACTAGCTAGACGACCAGCCATTATTTTTAATAGTACAAGTTAGAGAACATCATTTTAGAAATCCATTTGCAAATATCTACACCAAATGCTAGTGTTGCCCATAATTTTTTTGCATTTTGCAGAGATTAGTGACACCATTCTAATCTGCAGATAATATTTGGTGGTGGCGGCGCCAGTGAGCAACCTGAAGAGGAGCCTTCAATGATGACCAATGTCATGGCCGCGTTTAGCTCCGTGAGCCGGTTTATGAGAGTCATCTCCAAGTGAAAATCCCAGGCAGTTCTCTCCACATTTGAAGCCATCGTAAGCACCGCCAAAGAGGATTTGGTTCAGGCGCACGGTGGATATGGTGGTTCTTGGGCAACTTCATTGCGTGGGCAGGGACTACACGCTACTGCTGTTCAGAAAGCAGAGAAGTTCAGAACAATGGTTTGCATGCATGCACTTGGTCGTTAGCAAAGGTTACAACTGTGTCTGCATACTGCACACGCATCATATGACCATGAAATTCGCAGTTTTGTAACTGGATCAAAGCTAGTGTACATAGATATTCTCTTCTGGAAGTAACGGAGATCTGAATACGAGACACGTCACTCCTCAAGCACGTTTGAGCAAGCAAGACAACACTAGCTTCTACGACTCCGAGTTAAAGAGCGAGTATTCTCCAAGGCGACATTGTCCTCAAAAAGGTCGTGTATCCACAGTCCCAAAGCAAGCTCCGCCTAAAATGGGGATCAATCGACACATTTTCAGCAATTATGCTACAGTCACTATATATGTATGTACACCAAATGATCAAATTAGTCCACAAACACAACTCAGAACCTTCAGCTAACTAATTAATGTGCTCCCTGCTTTTCACAGGTGAGGTGGAAGCAGTAGCACTAGTGGAGCCCGATGACAGTGCCAGCGACGGCTGCAAGAACGACATCTTCTTCCCGTTCGGAGAACCGCTCTGTGTCGCCCCCGTCGATGACCGTGCCAGCAACGGCGACGAACAGGCGGTGGACGCCGCACTCGACGGGCCCAGCCCGAGGTGCTCCCCCCACTCGAGCCCCTTGCCGCCTCCGGCAGCCGGCTTGCCGACGTACGACGTGATGGCGGCCGCGAGCGCTGTGTGGAAGCCCGGGTCCGACGTGATCGCCTTGGCGATCGTGTCGGTGAGCACGATCGGCGCTGTCGTGCATGTTCCGCCGCCGCTAAACTGGGCCGCCCTCTGCTGCACCTGCGCCGGCTGGTAGAGGGACGCCACCGAGGCTTGCTGCCTTCCGTTGATGCCGCTCAGCGCGGCCTGGAATGAGTTCTTGCCGACACCGTTGTAGGGCGCGCCGGACGAGGGTCCGTAGCTCAGGTACGATCCAACGCCGGCCGGCCACGCGGTGGCGCCGGGCAGGCTGCTCGCACCAGAGCCGGAGAAGGAGAAGTTCGTGGAAGGGTACCTACCAGCACTGCTGCTGTGTCCGTGAGAGTCGGGGAAGCTGGAGGAGAATCTGTTGGTGTTGCTGAGGGAGAAGGCCTGCTGCGAGGCAGTCTGCGAGGTGAGATCGAGGGTGATGGTGGGGTACGACGGGGTGGCGCTGATGGACGCGCCGGCAGCGGCCGGGAGGAAGAACGGCCGACCGCTCAGATGGCTCGAGGGGTCGAAGGTAGTCGCCGCTGGGAGGCCGAACCTGAGGCCGTGGAGGCTGGAGGCGACGGAGGGGAAGCCGAGCGAGGTGGAGGAGCCTGACATGAGCATGGACGCGGCCGCGGAGGTGGTGGAGGCCATGGCGGCTGCGGAGGGGGAGAGCGGGTGGTTATGCGCGCCCTCGTAGGTGGTGATGAGGATCGACATGTCCTCGGCACATCTCTGCACCTGGGAAACATAATGTACGTTCATGTCAGTCGGTCACCATGGCGAGGAAGGATGCTGCCATTGAAAAGAAAGCCGAGCGCGAGTTTTGAAGCATTTTTGATTAGTCCGCTCAAGTGCAAATCCCCGCTACTGCTATTACCAAAGAGAAGATTGTCTTTTCTTTTACACCGAGCGAACATATGTGCACACGCATTTGCACATGAAGTTCTTGTGCAACTGGTGTACCAATTTCCACATTTGAATTTTGTATATTTATTATTTTTGAATGTGAAGGTATATCTAAAATTTTGTTATTAGTTAGTGGCAATTTCAGATGTTTTTGAGAACTTTGAGCATGGATGTATTTTTGGCATTAGGTGCATCGGTCATATGAGAGCCCTAAATGCACATCATATACTACCTTCGTCCTGATTTATTGGTCTCCATTATAATCTGTGCCGTATTTTGACCATAAATTTAACTAACAAAAAGTTCACGCATGTCAATTTTTGATGATATGCATTGACATTTTTGTCAG
Source organism: Triticum urartu (assembly GCF_003073215.2). NCBI lineage: Eukaryota > Viridiplantae > Streptophyta > Magnoliopsida > Poales > Poaceae > Triticum > Triticum urartu. The sequence goes on along the minus strand of NW_024112961.1, from coordinate 39,440 downwards.
TTAAATCTTTGGTCAAAATTTAGCACAAATTACAAAAAAGACTAATAAACCAGGACGGAGGTAGTATTTGTTAAATACTCGAATATGAATTGAGAAGACATATGGTGGATCATTAGACATTTTGGAAAGACATGTAATGTTTGCAGTAGGTTTTATAGTATAAGGTAAAAGAATAAGAAGATATTTTTAGGGTCTTTGTATTTTTGAGTGGACTTGGTTGATCAAGTGGGCAGACAGCACACATGTGGCGACGCTGGCCCAACCCAAAGCCCATCATACTCTCCAGCATTTCTGAAGCCCCATCGGCCATGTGGAATTACTCCCTCTGTCCGGAAATACTTGTCCAAAGAATGGATGTATCTAGATGTATTTTAGTTTTAGATACACCCATTTGTATCCATTTCTATGACAAGTATTTCCAAACGGAGGGAGTAGTTTGTTTCGATGCGATCAGCCTAAACCCCAACAACACCGTTGACGTTGCCGCCGCCGATCGAGAAGTCGCGCTCCCATCGCCGCCAGAGAGAGGCAGAGAGCCCGACGGCGACACCGTTGCCAAGGCAGGAGAGGTGCACACCTCCCTGCACGGCTCCGGCCCTGACGATCAGGTCAGGTTCCGATCTCCGAGTCCGACCCCCAGTGCCCGCCCGATTCGATCCGCTAGTTCCCTCCCTGGTGGCGCTAGTGCTCGATCGCTTGATTTATGGAGTTTTGACCCCGGATTTGGGACCATGTATGTACACAAAGTTGTACTCCCTCCGTTCCTAAATATAAGACCTTTTAAGGCTTTCACTGTAGACTATATACGAAACAAAATGAATGAATCTACACTGAATATTATTAATGTTGGGACACTTATTTTGGGACGGAGGAAGTATTTGTTATCGAATCTCTAATAGGAGTTGTATGATGCACCAACATCTTGCAGGTATAAGCTCGACTTTTCTTGAACGCTCAAGTAGTGTGCGAGAATTACAAATAGAGGGAGTGCTAAGTAAGTCGCATTGCGATGTTCCGAAGCAACACATGTATCTTGGTCATGTTTGGTCTGCGAAACACACCTTGCCGCAGATTCTTTGGTACCATGTGTTTGGGTTGTTTTGCAATGTATGACAGTGAATAACATACCTGTTTTCTGACAGGGCACCCTGTTGCGATGGTGCAGCGGTAGTAGGCGCGTGGACATGGGTTCCCCTTGGATATCTTCTGCCCGTATTTCCTCCACTGGCACCCATCGTTCATCTGAACACCAACAAACCACGAATCACACATATACAGGTATCCCAGTCATTTAATTTTCTAGTCACTTGTGTACGTTGTTTACGTATATGTACGTACCGTTGGTGTGTCACACCTAGCCCTCACCGACACCCTGGCCTTCTTGGCCAGGGGCTGCTGGGCCACCTCCTCCTCAGCCTCCGCGCCACCACCGGTGCTCCTCGGGTTCTTCGGTACTTTGCTCGATGTTGTTGTTGTCTCTGTGGCGGCGTCATCCTCGGAGCTGCCTCCAGGGCTCAACGTCAGCACATCTGGCTGCACCTTCATCTCACTTTGACCAGCTGCACCAATAGCTTTGCCCGATGAAAGTCCAAGAGAGATGCACTTGCCGTCTGCATTATTAGTGCCGGTCCGGATCTCTTCTCCCATGTCCTGCCTACTCGTGCTCGCACTCGTTCCGAGGCGTAAAGAGACGAATCTGGGGTCCTTGATGCCGTCGGCGGACGATGTGTGCTCCGGTGAGCCCACGGCGAGGTTTTTGCCTCGTCCTTGCTGGTGGAGAACATCGAACTGCTTCTGAAGGGATCGATGGTCCTCCACCATCCGTGACAACATCGTCTTCAGCCTCTCGTTCTCTTTTCTCACTTCGCCCATCTCTGCCCTTGTGGACGCAATCTTGTCTTCTTGAGCCTGAATGGATGAAAGCGAAACCTGTTATTAGTTACATACTCATTGATGAAGTAAATCACATATGATAATGGCTAATTGGCTACTTGGCTACTTGGCTTAGTGTGTATGTATTACTTGGCAGTTGGCACTAACTACATTTGCAAGTAGGAAGATGAACAATACAATAGGAAAATATAAATAGCTGATAGGTGTAGGTTCTTTTTTCATGAATTAGTTGAGGAATTTCAGGGTAATTAATAATTTTTACTGCCCTTCTGAAATAAAAAAGAATAAAAGGGGGATACGTAGTACCAGACCCTGCCTTATGTAACTAATTACGAAAAGTTGTGCCTTTTATATGTTTGTTGAACGTGTTTGATAATTATGTACCTCCTTTTTTGCGCTTGACTGGTTTTGCAAGAACCTGAAAAACTTGCCATCCGAGGCCCGATGATCATCTCCCATCTGCAACACCAACATGAAAGTCTATATTATTATAACATGAGCAAACAATTCGTAACATCATGAATTTATTGGAGGACAAGCTGTGGAAAAATCCATTTCTTGGCTTATCCACATGTTTAATTTGACTGTTGTACGAGCACCAGGATGGCAGGATCTGTGGTCCCTAAAGATGATCACCTGATTGATTTTGACATCAATCAGAAAGAGAAGTCCCTGACTTCCATTCATGGATCAAGAACCACATCCCAGAGAAGAGAGAAACTCAGCCAAGTCCTAACCACTAGTCCAAAGCATACTTATCCAAATAAATGAACACTCATTAAGAAAAGAAAAATCAAACTCTTTGGAGCATATAAAAGCACAAACACAAAATCAAGAGAAGTAATTAAACAGTTCCAAACCTGATCTTTCAGCCGATCTTCATGGCCGCCAAGCTGCCTCTGGTCTCCCTTGATCATTTCGATCTCCTTCCACAGAAGATAAGCTTATCTCTCGTTGGTCCAAGGCAAACGTCCTTCTCCTCTCTCTAGCTTCTCTAGCCTTCCAACCCTTTCTTCTCTAGCCCTGCACCAGCCCTGCCATGGCCTTGTATATATATAGAGAGGCTACTAGCTAGACGCCTAGACCATGGCCTCGACCTTCTCTCTATCTTCCCCGGCCCTCTCCTGTTTGGACGAGCTATATTTCTGGCTTAAACAAACGCCGTACGCCGGTGCTTACCTACGCTGATCGATTAGGCGGTCAACGTCATCAGAAATGTCAAACCACAGCCGCACTCTTTGGTGAAGACTCGCAGAAAGCCAGAAAAATAACATATATCGGCAGAGGAGACTGAGATTTATATTACGTGTGTGGAATAGGCTTCAACGTGCGCAACATGCTGCTGTTGTGAGGCCAGTTATAACTAAGATGCGCGTCCAGACTGTGTGTTACATACGTCGTCGAGCGCGTCCGTCCGACGACGTTGATGAAGCTTCCTGCCAGTCCTCATCGTCGGCGTCATCGGCTCGGCCCATTATTATGGCTGGAGAGACTCTGTCGTCAAGCAAGGAATCGCTTTCAGACTAAATTTCAGTCCTGCGTAGGGCCATTCGTCAGAGGAAGTTCAGTCATATTCGCTCATACATATATGTCTTTGATCCATGTAATGAGATTTGGTGAGAGGGAGGGCAAGACGGCCGGCCCCATGTGTCTCCCAGTCTAAGTCAGAATTTCCTGCCAGAAAGAAGTCCATTTAATTTGGCGGCGTACTTGTCAGTATACTGTAGTTATGTAAGTACAGTATATGTCTACAGGAAAATGTATTGGAGTCAGTATGGTAAGAAAACGAATTTATTCACAGAAATTCTTTTTTCGAACGGAAATCATAAAATAAAGTTTAATAAAACTAATGATTTCTCGCTGGCTAGCGAAGCGAGATCTATCATCAAGAACTGGGCTGGACCTGCAAGCAAAGGTTGGACTACGACTAGATATATCTCCCTAGATCCAAGGTTTCCCTATACCACAACCCACAGGGCATGCACGTTCAGTAGTGGACTACTTGCATGGAATTCTTTGGGAAATCAACATATCAACACAGTAATCAGATGCAAGACCATTGACCTTAATCATGGCTAATCTCATCATGGGGACTAAGAAAAGGCACAGTGCTGTGATCCAAGGTTAATTAGGTGCACCATTTGCCTAGAATACCGCGTGAGTAGTATAGTTCAGCTCTGGCTACCTGATCCCGTTGGTGCTCTCTCTCTTACCGGTACAGTTATCATGGATTTAGTGCCACCATTAATTCTTTTTAGATCCCGATGCGCTGAAACCTTCATTTTTCAATTGCTTACTTGCCCCCGTATGCAACAGTTCATGGCTCTCGCCGTCCATTTGCAAATTGCAACAGAGCCGACGTTAAAATTCTCAGTAATTGCATCTTGCATTTACCCGGCTTGAGAAAGTGCATTGTTTTATTTATTAATCTAAGCTTAATCAACTTCCCTAATTTTTCATTTGGGAGCTGAAGTGCCGTTCAAGCTTGGTGTTTGAATTTGTGCACACATACGGACCAGATTTTACACACTACTAGTTAGGTGGCTCAGAGATTGAAATTTGCAGCAATTCAAGGAGTAGGTGGTTCCTTGATTTTAAAAAATTCATGGCTTCTGCCAAACAGTATGCGCGTGTGATGGGTCTTTTCAAGTTTGCTTCCTCTTCTATTTCTCCTAAAGAAATTTTGGGTAACTTCTATTTTCCTAGGTAACAAGTGGCATTACAAATTCAATACAGTCGTTAGTTCGATCTTTTTGTCTAGACTTTTATTTACAACCATTATTATTTCATACTTATAGCCGATTGATTATGTCTTGGTCTCTCACTTTTCTTATCGTCACATGTGCGTATATACTTGTTTGACTTGGAAGAAGGGAAAATAACTTGCAAGTTGTTACAATGAGACATACAAAATTGGCCCTGTGGTAGTACGCATTCATGCCTGTCAGCCTGTGTATGGATCATAATTCAGAAGTCAACTCTTCTTTCCTTATAAAGGAACCTCAACTCATAATATCTTGAGTGAGGTGATCATGGTGATTAGCTGTGTGTACAATCAGCAACAATTTGACCTGTAGACCTAATGTACCAATTGTACGGTTACCATGTTCAATTAAATGCAGATTCATCCTTTAAGTTGACCATATCACTCTGTTTCAGTTTTGTATGTCTGTGACTTCACCAAGTATCTAACTACCTACATATCTATCTATATTATATACCTGCAGTCTGCAGGAGTAAGGTATTAGGTACACAAAGTTAGGACGGCTGATAGCTTGTTCAGATGCAGCAACTGCAGCTTTGCAAGCTGCCTCATTTTCTTGGAAAATGCACATGGTCACAAATAGAAGTTAGCAACAATACGTGTACACAATAGAGTCAAATGGTTTTGATGATAATCATACTGCAAAATAGTCGGTAGTAGTCATGAATATGATAGTATCAAAAAGTGTACATATCAGTCAGTTACTCCATGGTGATCTTTCAGGAGCTAGCTAACCTATATCTAGCTTAATTAGTTGATCTTGATAAAATATATTGTTTAGGTCACCAAGAGTTTGGAAAGTAGAGACCATAGGGTAGTTGGGTCCTCCATGTAGAACAGATCGCTCACACGAGCACATTGACATGACAGAAATAACGTGTCCTCGATTAATTAATTAAATCAGTAAGCGCCAACAATGATGAGATGGAAGCTTCAAGTTGATGCCCAAGCTATGTCATGCTTATGTGACATGAACCAATTTTTTTATGCTAGCATCAAAGATTAGCTGTGCCCTTGTTGGCTTCACAACATGCATGCAAGTGTCCTAGCTAGTAGGACAAATTGAGATCAGAAAGCAACCCTTCTTTAGAGAATTAAGGCAGAGATGAGGGGTCAAATCTACGAATAATTAACTTGAGAATTTCTTTGCTGATAATTAATCTCCTTGCGAAAAAAATGTGTAAAGGATCCAATATATATGCAGATTTTTATCATATAACTTACGATATTGATTCTTCTGTCGACATTGATGCATCATGTAGCGGCACTCGGGGCCGAGTTTTTCAACAATAACGTCAACAAGTGGAGCCTGGTAACAGTGCAATCCACATGGAGACAAGGGAAGGGCTACTCATTGCCACTGGTGGGATAGAATTAAGTAGGCAGCCAATTGGGAAATTTGGGGTAATAATCATCCAGTTTCAAAGCTGTTGCTTGGCTGAAGGCAAGTCTCTTACCCATGCCATGACTCCATGACACATGCCTGGTTTTTGTATTCTTCTGTCAACTTCCATGTGCCAACTATTGATTGATTAATTTTTTTCCATTATAATGCGCGCAAGTGGCATCGGATGGTCAAGATAATCACTGCTAGTTCTGAACTTAATTAGAATTCTGAGTACGTATTGGAATTATGTAGGTTCATTGTAGGTGGTCGAGTTGATGAGAAGACGTGTTCATCTCTCATGAACTGCTCGACCGCAAGTGGCGTCCATCGTATGGTCATAGTCACCCATTACATAATTCTCTTGTGAGTCTGAGGTTCCGGTTGTTTATTAGCTCAACATTCTCAAATGCAGTTCATGACAGGTCATCAGTAGTAATGACAATTTGTTTCCTCAACAGATAATATTGGTGATCTTCGTAGCCAAAATATTTCTTCAACATTTCAGCTTCAGTAAGCCTTTCCATAGTTAACCATACCTTTCTCCCGGTGCGTGCATCCGCATCAAGAGCCATGTATATGTGTGAAATCGATGAGATGAATGAAGAACAAATCATTCCGTCTAAAAAATTTGAATCCTGTCCGGGCATGAGACCGTTTAGGTGGTTTCATCATTTGTGCATCTCCCCTCGTGCCATGACCTTTAGCTTCGGGGCAACATGCTCTTCGCCTTTTCCCATGGAAATTGTATCTTCTTCTGGTAATTAGGCCATGCAGACCCTGTTCCAACTTAATGTTCTTTCGCTGTTAGAGTTTTGTGCAATTGAGTTGGCTGTGATGGCGGTGGTTTTGCTTTGTTTGGGCTTTGCAATCGTTTCTCTGTAGATCCATGTGAGAGTTGGTATGTATGACTTGGTAGTCCACAGAGTTTAATGTAGAATTTTGATGCTCTGGCTGGTAGCAGTCGGAGACTATATATCCAAACGTCCTATTTGACTATATATCTACATCATGTGTCTTGAATAGACTAGATCTAGTGGCGTCGATGATAGAATCTCACATCATTGACCAAATGGGGTCCAGTTGTATACATAGAGTCAGAAGAGTCTAGTTTTTCAATCCTTCTATTTTTTTTCTGGGAATATATCAAGGGGAGTCTTGCTTTCGATCATCGATCATTTCGTGACCTTAACGAAATTTAGTATCTGCCGCTTATAGTGGTTGTGAACTTTTAATATGTGGGAATTGCATATCAGAGAGTAGTGCCCAAGGTGGACTATGCAGTACAGTATGAAAACAAAGCTACAACGCATGCTGTCAGTTAAACCATCTGTGGCTAGTTGTATACATAATTCATTTTTTTAATGTCCACCAAATTACTTTTAACTAAATAGAATTATGTAACAGAAGCTGCTCATGATGGACAAGATCAAAGCATAATCCTGACCACAATACGTATCCTGAACCTAGTAAGAAAAGAAAGGAATTGACATCCATATATAGCTGCTGATTACTTTGTGCCTGACAAGGATGCCTGTGCATTTAGTACATTTTTACATACATATACAGAAATTTGGCGCAAACTGAACCATACCCTGAATATGACTCATCGAAGTCATGTTTACTCGATTTCAAGAATAAAAGTTTAACTGTACATCCAATAGGTTCATCCTCAACAATATATTTAAACCTCCTTGATGTATACAAGGCTACAGTTTTTCTAAAAGTCAAGAGTGGTAAAATGACTGTTAAAAAAAGTGAGCGAATGAAACAGCAGCCCTCATATAATTCTAAACCGGAATGACGATCCGGATTCATTAATAAAATCATCCCGGTAGTTTGCACCGACACGCAACAGCTATTATACTGACGAAGGTCAATGTTTCCATTAAGCATTGAATTTTTTGAGATGTCACCAGCACAAACTTCTTTAATCATCTCTTGGTTGCATCGCAGAGACCTACACTTTAGATTTGATTCCGTACAGTTAAAGTAAATTATCAAAGTTGAAAACTCACTGGCTCTATACATAATATATATGAAAATGACAAGTGGATATTCAACATTAAAGGAGTCAACTTATAACCACAGCATCGAAGCATAAACCAGCTAAGATATCTTTGAACCCTTTCCATGGAAGCCTTTCGACCGGGTGTTATTCAACGGAAAATGACAAACCTGAAGGTCATCTCCATCTCCATCTCCATGTGCTTATCTCAAGCCTCCAGACAAGGGATAAACTGAAGATGGTTTGCTTCCTTTGATGGGGACAATGCAAATCCTAATTCCAAAACAGATCTAGTTCGAAAGCACATCATGAATGAACACAAATTTACATATTCAATGTTCAGTATTATTAGTGGAAGGAAACCTTTTTCTTCACCACGCTTATTATTTGTTTATCCCGGACTAGAAAATGCATGTACTGTAACTATATTCTTGTTCGTTTGAAGAACATCAGTATCAGTTTAGTCTTTGATGCTGTAGTAAATAGATAGCGTGGCATATTGCAAAAGATTGAACCCATCAAAACCATGTAGAAGCTGTGCATATGGTACATGTCAAGACTACTAGCTAGATAAAACCTCTCAATTGATTGATTAGCACGGATGCCATTATTTGAATTAGCATAAGAAGCTGAAAGCATATGAGGTACATCATCAGACAGACTGTTCGCCGGATTTGGACACACAGTGCATCTAGATGAGTGTGGTGCTAGGGGAGATGTCCGCGACCAGGGGGGGCGCCGCGGGTGTGCCGCCTCCTTCCTCCGGCGATCGACGGCGTGTGGGGGGACGGTTTTGGGCGCTTGCGGATGCTGACGAGGACGATGCGGACGACGACGAGGATGAGACTCCGCCATCTCCGCCGTCACCGACGGCTTCTGATCACATCTGTGACTTCTTCCACGCCGGTTATAACGAAGATGAAGTGGTGACGACCATTAACAACGTTTTGCCTATTGAGGATCCGGCCAGGATAGGGCTGCACGCGGGAGAGAAGAAGGAGATGGTGCGCCGGGTGGTTCATCGGAGAACGGCGGCGACGGCGGTCAGTCCTTGGAATTTGGAAAGGTCCTCTCCCGAAGGTTAGTCTTCCTAATCTTACCGTTTTCGATTTAATTCCGCCGGAATCTTGGATTGTAGTTAAGAGCAAGAAGAATGCCCGCCGGACGGGGGCTAGATCGGCGCCCGCGGCGTGTGCGCCAGTCACGCCTGGTAATCCGGCCGTCGGGATCGCAGCAGCCCGAGCGCTGCGTTTGAATTCTTTGCTTAGCTCTGTTGGGCCGTTCCTTTCTGTGCATGGGCCGAGTTCGGCTGGGCCGGGGTTAGCTGGGTATGAGGCCCAGGCTAAACCGGTGCCAACCCAACTGAGAGGCGCCGACATAGGGACGTCTTCGATCGTTCTTCGATCGTCTCGTTCGCCATCACGTGCAGCTAGGGTTCCTTGGCGTTGGGCGAAACCGGGGTTCCGGCCGTGTGGTTCGGGGCGTGCGACTCGTATCCCTCCCCTCAGGGCTATGGCAGGACGAGGTGCGGGCGGGCCGCCTGGGAAGAAACAGCCGGTGGCGGACCCCGTCACGCGTGCCACTGCCACGCTGCCGGTGGCTGGGGCTGGACGCGGGGGCGCGGTGCAGGCTGCGCCGCGACCGCCGGCGCTGGCCGGTGCAAGTCCCACTGCCGTGGGTCGTGGTGGAGGAGTGAACGGCCTGAGACCGCCGACTCTGGCTGCTGCTCCCTCGGGTCGGGGCGGGTCTGGCCTTGGTTCTTGGCCGCCGCTTCAGGCCCCGGGGAATGCTGGACGGGGAACTCCACTCGGCCCGCGACCTGCGCTGGCGGCGGGGGTGTCGCCGGCGGTCGGGCATGGTGGATTACGGCCTCCGGCGCCGGCTACTGCTTTGCCTTCGACTGTGGGGCGTGGCGTTGCTCCGCCGAGGCCACCGACACCTGCGGCTGTGGGGCGTGGTGCTGCTCCGCCGCAGCCTCGTGCCGCGCCGCCGCCGCGCTACGTCGTGAGGCCGATGCAAAAACGATCGGGCCCAACGCAGACGAGGCAGAACGCGGTTGCTGGAGAGTCTAATGATCCGCCCCGGGGACAATGGGGGGACGATGGCTATGATGCTTATGGGGATGGCCAACACCGTGGATCGTCGTCTACGGAAGGTGGACGTGGTTTTGTCTGGCAGAGTGATGGTTCTGCTGAGAGACCATTTCTCGGCCCTCCGAGTGGTTTTGTCGAGGGAGCTTCAGGCCCGGACTACCGGCAGAGAGGTGGCTACTGTGGTCACCGTGGTGGTCGTGGTCGGTACCGCAGACAGCCTCCGCTATCGGTCGTTGTTGACCATCAAGCTACTGATGTGGCAGCCGATCCCGTTTAGTCGACCAAACTTCCTAGCCAGGTGATGGAGGTAGTGACGGCATTGGCCAACGCGGAGGTTCCTGGTACTGGTGTTTCAGCTGAGGAAGGCGACAGGACAGAGTCTGAGAGAGCGTCCAAGTGGGCGCGTAAGAAGGAGAAGATGCTATGCTATCGATGTGGTGAGAAGGGTCACTTCATTGCTGAGTGCGTGGCGGAGCTGTGCGATTCGTGTGGTAAGCCAGCACATGCCATGGGGGATTGCCCGCTTCTGCGTGATCAGGCTCCGGCTCTTACAATGTATGGAGTATATTGTGCTGAGCTGATGTTCTTTGAGTCCCCGGCTGCGAGAGAGATTCCGGTAGAGACGCAGAGCTTGACTACTGGAATTGTGAAAGCTACCCAGGGAGCGGTTTCTGAGGCTCAGATTGTGCAGAGACTTCAGGAACCGGCTCCAGGTGATTTTCAGTGGGAGCTTGTCCATATTGAGGACAGTGTGTTCAGGGCTGACTTCCCAACGGTGGAGGATTTGCAGAGGTTGCTGAGCTTTGGGTTGTGCAAGGTCCCTGGCACTAAATGCATTCTGGAATTTCACGAGTGGAAGAAGGTGGAGCCTAAGGGAAAGCCCCTCACTCAGGTGTGGCTGCGGTTTTCCAGGGCTCCCTCTAAGCCTTTGACGGATGCTCGAGTTGTGGCTAGTCTGGGTATTATGATTGGAAAAACTGAGAAAATGAATATGGCATTCACCCGCGCCCATGGGGTGGCCTGACTTCTAGTGAGTGTTCTAGACATTGAGTTCGTCCCGGATGTGGTCAACTGGACTTATAGGGGAGAGGTGTTTCCTCTTGAGATTGAGTTTGAGGATACAGAGTTGTTTGCTGAGGCGGTTAATGGGACTGATGTGGATATGCACGAGGGCGACGACAGCGCGGGTGCTAGTGGGGAACCGACTGATGAGGCTGGACGAGAGAGGTCCAACGGATCGGGACCTGTTGCTCAGTTGCCCGGGGATGGGCCCGGGGTAGAGCCGGCCCCAGCTCCGTCGGTGCCGATGAGTACTTTGCGGTTTGGGTCCTTTGAGCCAGCGTCTGCCCCTCCCAGACTTTGGAGCGACCGGGTGGAATCTGATGATGTTTTTGAGTGCACGCTTCCGGTGTTGGAGTTTGATGCTGCTGATAGTCCCGTGGTGGGAGGCTTGGTGAGGACGCACTCGACGACGACCTTGGAGGGGGGAGGGGAGGTGGAGCCTCAGGTGGTTTCGCTTTCCCCTGCTCCCCCAATGGTCACATGCCGGGAGATGTCGTCTACTTCGGAGGTTGTGCCTGGGGGGGGGGGGGAGTCTGGGGCAGGTGGCCTCGACTTCTTCTCCTCCTATCCTGGCGCCGGCGACGCCGGTGACATCGACGATGTCCGGCCTTAGGGGAGGCCGTCTGGGTCAGGTGGCCCCAGTTCCATCTCCTACGGATGCGGCTAGAGCGGCCACATCTCCAGTGGTGCTGGGTGGGGGTCTAGGGCAGGTGGCCTTGACCCCTCCTTCTCCTTCGGCAGTCAGGACAGCGACGCCCTCAGGCCAGAGAGTTGGGGCGGGGGGAGTGTTCGGGCAGGTGGCGCCCGCGCCTCCCTCGCCCGGCTTACCGTCCGTGGGGCTTGGGAGCCCTCCGCAGCCTCCTCCGGTATCTTTGGTTGATTCTTCAGCGCGAGGTATTACTCGGGAGGAGGTCATTGCCTTTGGTGGGATCCCCGACCCGGTCTCTGCGGGGCGACGGATGAGTTCTCGTCTCTAGGACCACCCGGAGGTTGATGACATGCAGCAGAGGTGCGCTATGAGGGCGGCCAAGCTTCGTGACATTGAGGTCACTACTGGTATGTCCGTCAACATGTCTAATTCTATATTGCATTTTTCTAAAGATGAGATTATAAATAATGCCAACCAATTAGGAGTTTCGCTAGGGAGTACTGATAGTGAAATTTCCAACTCGGTTAATGATCTCCTAGATTTGGAAGCGGAACGCGCTTTAGAAACAATTCGAAACCTAGCAACAGTAAAACCTATAAATGATGCAGAGATTGATGCGTTGGGGGTATGTCAGAGTAAATAGCCATGGGTAGCCTAGCCGGCTTCCCCTGGCCCTTCTGAAAAAATTACGAGCCCGTCCGACTCTCAAGAATCCAAGACGTGGGGCCGCCTTCCCCTTGCTGGCTGTCATCCAGGCCGGCTTTCGGAAGGCGGCCCGACTTTAGCCCTCGCGAAGAAAGCCGCGGGAGGGCCGACTTCGAGACGCCGGCCGCGAGAAGGCCGACTCCAAGAAGCCGGCTCCCTTGAAGCAGTCGAGACCGTACCCCCAAAGTTCGCATCCACCTAGCGGCGATGTGACGGGGCGTGGCTATAGTAAAGCCTGCCACCCCCAAATCCCAGAGCACGATCGGCACAGTGCGCCGTACGGGTGACCATGACCCGCCCGGCGCAACACTGTTGCCATGCCGACCCTGACGCCATCCACGACGGACTACCAGCGCGGCCCACGCGCGGTGGGTCCCTTCAGGCAGAGAGACACCCGAAGGCGGCCACACCTCCCCCAGTTGGCCCAAGAGAGAGCCGGCTTCCCGCAGCCGGCTTGCCATCTTCCTCGAAGGAGACGCCCCATTAAGGAGACAAGACGTGGTGAGGCTACAGTAATCGCCCGCCGGGCGGCGGTACTGTAGCCACGCCTACCACGACGAAGCCCACGTCACCAAGATGGAGCAACAGTAGCCAGCTGCCGACCAGGTCCCGGACAGTGGGGCCTGCCTGTCGACCGAGGAGCCGGCAGCCGGCGGGACCCACCAGTCGGTGGGCCCCAGCGGCCGGCGCAGAAGCCGGCGAGCGCAGTCACAGACAGCTGGGCCCCGCGCCCAGTCGGATTACCATTGTACCCCCGGGGGGTAGGCCTATATAAACCCCCCGGGGCACCCATGCAAAGGGTTGGGCCCCCAGCTAGTTTTAGACACCACACAAGGAGAAGAAGCAAGCTAGCCGTGCCCTTCTTCCTCCTCCCACCGAACAGCTCAAGGAGCATTGTGTAGCTACTTGTCCATCTAGTGATCATGCGGAGACCCCACAGAGCAGCAGTAGGGGTGTTATCTCCACGGAGAGCCCCGAAGCTGGGTAAGATTCGTCGGCGTGCATGTCTTCGCCTCATCCCGTTTCCAGGCACCGGCGACGTCTTACTGGCTCCCACAATGATAAGCCACCCTTTGGCATATGTCGCACCTACCACCCGACAGGGTAAGAGTGCTCGATAATTTTTGTGCGGATCTTGCACCATCCACTCTTGAATCTGAGGAAGAGGATGTAATTCTAGAGGATGCAGTAGCAAGACCAACTGAGCCCGGCTATGAGGACCGGATGGAGGACCATAGTAAACCCAAGCGTAAGTGGAAGCGGAAGGTTTATCCTGCTTCCGCGGTTCATAGGAGTGCTAGGATTCGGACGGCCAAAAAATTTCATGATGACATATGAAAGGAATCTTTTGGAATAGCAGAGGTCTGAAGGACTTGGCTAAAAGAAGGTTTCTTGCTAAGGCGTCTCTTGAGCATCGATTAGATTTCATTGCTCTCTCAGAAACTGGTAGGGATAATTTTGCGCCACAGTTCCTCAACACTTTATCGGGTGGTGTCAATTTTGATTGGCATTGCCTTCCTCCGCGAGGAAGATCGGGTGGGATCTTGCTTGGAGTGAGATGCAATTCACTGGAAGTCCGAAGTGTAGTGATGGGTGACTTCGCGGTTAAATTTCGGGTCAGGTCCAAAGCTGATGGGTTTAACTGGGCTCTGGTGGCGGTGTATGGTGCCGCACAACCCGAGCTTAAACCGGAGTTTTTGGCGGACCTGGTTCGAATATGCGAATCCGAGCAGCTCTCAATTTTGGTTGGGGGTGACTTCAACATCATTAGGAGGAGAGAGGAAAAGAATAATGATAATTTTGACGGCAGATGGTCGTTTATGTTCAATACCAATATTGAAATCTTGGATTTGAGAGAGATAGAGCTTTCCGGTAGAAAATTTACCTGGGCTAACGCTTTGCCAAACCCGACGTATGAGAAGCTGGATCGAGTTCTCGCGAGTGTCGAGTGGGAACAGAAGTTCCCTCTCGTAACGGTCCAGGCTCTCTCGCGCGAAATCTTGGATCACACACCTTTATTCGTGGACTCAGGTGAGCCAAACCACGTGGGAAACAAAAACACCTTTTTCTTTCGAACTTGCATGGTTTGAATGAGAAGGTTTCTTGGATCTGGTTGCCAGGGAATGGGCTAAAGATGTAGGAGGTACGACTTCTGTCAAGCGTTGGCAGAACAAGATTAGGCATTTGAGAAGTTTCCTACGAGGATGGGCTAAACACCTTAGTGGGATTTATAAGATTGAAAAGGAAAGGCTCCTTTCTCTGATTCAGTCCCTAGATATAAAAGCCGAATCCACAATTTTGCAATCTGCAGAGTTCCAGATTAAGCTAGATGCGGAGATGAGATTGAAAGAACTTCTCCGCGAAGAAGAGTTGAAGTGGGCGTTGCGAGCGAAGGTTCGCAGAGTGGTCCAGGGGGACGCAAACACTCAATTCTTTCACTTGATTGCTAATGGCAAGCACAGAAAGAAGAGAATCTTTCAGCTTGAGCAAGATGAAGGAACGATTGTAGGGCAGGACAACCTGAAACTTTACATCACCGAGTATTATAAGTAGTTATTTGGACCTCCAGAGGATAGTTGTGTATCCCTCGATGAGTCCAGGATTGAGGATGTGCCTCAACTAACTACTAATGATAATGATATTCTGGTTGCCCCATTCTCGAAGAAGGAGGTGTTTGATGCTATAGCGCAGATGAAAAACAATAAGGCTCGCGGGCCTGATGGATTCCCGGCGGAGTTTTACAAAAGATGTTGGCACATTATTAAGGGGGATTTACTTCCAATGTTCCACGATCTTTTCTCTAGACAGTTTCAGTTATTTCACTTAAATTTTGGAACAATAACACTGCTTCCTAAGAAAACGGATGCTGTGAGAATCGAGTAGTTCAGGCCGATCTGCCTTCTCAATGTTAGTTTCAAAATTTTCACCAAGGTTGGGACTAATCGGCTCACATAGATTGCGCATTCTGTGGTGCAGCATTCCCAAACTGCTTTCATGCCGGACAGAAACATCCTAGAAGGGGTGGTGGTCCTGCATGAAACGCTCCATGAAATCCACTCGAAAAAATTGGATGGAGTTATCTTTAAGGTGGATTTCGAGAAAGCATACGATAAATTAAAATGGCCATTCCTACAACAGGCGTTGCGTATGAAATGTTTTGATGAAGTCTTGCGACGCCAGGTTGAATCATATACGCAAAAAGAGAGTGTTGGAATTAAAGTGAATGACGAGATCGGTCATTATTTCCAGACACAAAAGGGCCTGAGACAAGGGGATCCGATGTCCCCTATCCTGTTCAACATTGTAGTTGATATGTTGGCAATTATGATAGGAAGGGCTAAGGAGGCTGGTCAAGTGGGTGGCCTGGTACCTCATCTCGTTGATGGAGGTGTGTCCATCCTCCAGTACGCCGATGATACAATCATCTTTATGGAGCATGACTTGGCAAAAGCGAGAAATATGAAGCTGGTGTTATGCTTATTTGAACAATTGACTGGGTTAAAGATTAACTTTCACAAAAGCGAGTTGTTCTGCTTTGGTAGAGCCAATGATGAACAAGAGGCTTATAGGCAATTGTTTGGGTGTGATTTGGAGGCTTTGCCTTTCACCTACTTAGGAATACCAATCCACCATCGTAAACTGACAAATAGAGAGTGGAAGTGCATCGAGGACCGATTTGAAAAGAAACTGAGTTGCTGGAAGGGCAAGCTCATGTCATACGGAGGCCGATTAATTTTGATAAATTCGGTTCTCACTAGTATGCCTATGTTTCTTTTGTCTTTCTTCGAAGTCCCAGTTGGAGTTAGGAAAAGACTGGACTTCTATCGACCGCGTTTCTTTTGGCAGGGTGATGAGCTAAAAAGAAAATACCGTTTAGTCAAATGGGATATCATCTGTAGACCGAAAGACCAAGGGGGTCTTGGTATTGAGAATCTTGAAGTTAAGAACAGATGTCTTCTCAGCAAGTGGTTGTGGAAGTTATCAAGTGGGACTGACGCCATTTGGGTGCAAATCCTCCGTAGCAAGTATCTTCAAACCAAAACTTTGTCTCAGGTGACAGTAAGACCGACTGATTCACCCTTTTGGAAAGGGCTTATGAAAGTAAAGCTTTCCTTGTTTAATAGGACAAAGTTTATTGTTGGTGACGGTGCCAGTACGCGATTCTGGGAGGATACTTGGCTCGGAGAGGCACCCTTAGCCATCCAATACCCGTCTTTGTATCGTATTGTTCAATGATGTGAGTTTTTTGTTGCAACGGTTTTACAATCTATCCCCCTTAATATTCAGTTCAAAAGGGCGTTAGTGGGTAATCGTTGGAAAGAATGGCTACATCTAGTAAGTAGACTGATGGACGTTCAGCTTTCCCAACAACCCAATGAATTACGCTGGAAGCTTACTAGGTCTGAAGTATTTACAGTTAAATCAATGTATGTTGATGTTATCAATTCAAGCTCGATTCCTAGTTCCAAACATGTTTGGGCTGTCAAAGTCCCTTTGAAAATCAAAGTGTTTATGTGATTTCACCATAAACAAGTTATTTTAACCAAGGACAACTTGACAAAGCGTAATTGGACAGGACCTACTAGGTGTAGTTTCTGTGATCGGTATGAGACGATCAAGCACCTTTTTCTTGATTGCCCGCTAGCTAAGTTTTATGGAGGACGGTCCATATTGCTTTTAATATTACTCCACCGAGTTCAGTCAACACGTTATTTGGAATGCGGCTTAACGGGGTAGAGCCCGAATTAGCGAGACATATTCGTGTAGGAGTCTGTGCCTTGGTGTGGGAGCTCTGGAATTGCAGAAATGATTTGGTTTTTAACAGGACAACACACATTCATTTTTTGCAGGTTATTTTTAGAGCCACGGTGTTGATCCGTTCGTGGTCGCTACTCACTCCGACGGAGGCCAGGGAGCGTTTGGTTACTGGATCTATCCGCTGGGAGATGGTAGCTCGGAATATTTTCAACCGGTTTGGATGGCGGTCATGTAATAGGATAGACAATTAGTTTACCTATCTCTCTTTTGCCAGCCGGTTGTGACGTCCTTTATTTCGCTAGTTTGTGTTTCTATCCCATTTTGGCTCTGTCTGAGTTTTTTCAATTTTCAGTTGAAGACTTTAAGACCTTGTTGGAACTTATTTATTTGGTTTAATAAGATGGTTGTATGCATTGTTCTGATGCAGAGACCGGGGAGTCCCCTTTTTGAAAAAAAAATCAAAAAAAATCAAACAGAGTTTTGTTAATCGAGGTGTATCCTTGGCGGACCACTTCTTTGAATTTGGTCAACTGAACATGCAGATTGCAGCATACTGAGCTGTCCTGTCCTGTCCTCCCCTAGTAATACAAAATGTCAATGATTCCCAAAATTATCTCTGCTAATTAGGCGTTAGTAATTGTCAACCACCAAGTTCAGCCTCTAATAAGAAAATCAGGCAATGTACGGCACGGCAGACCAATGATATAAGATTGCAAGTTGTCCCGTGGTTGTAGAATTTCCGTACTTATCAGGTTCTGAGGATAGGACCGTGTGAGTTTCACTGTCTAATGTCTAACAATTCAATACTAAACTCTGCATGACGGAATTGTAAGATGTCAAATGGCAAGAAAAGTCCCATTCTATCATATATTAGATTCCATGTAACTCGACCTACGGAGTCCACTAGCATTTATGAGTTGAAAAAAACATGGCAATGCATCAGTCAGAAACCTACCAAGTTTTTACTGCACTAGCAACAAAGATTGTTTCTGAATCTGAAATCAGACGTACTGTCACGGTATAACTGTTTGTGACTGTTCAGCTATTCAGCCTATACAACCCTACAGACTACAATTCAAAGGTTCTCCTGATCTAGGAGTGTTTGACAAAAAACTACCATTTTAGGGGTTTGCGTCTCACAGAACTACCAGTTTAAAAAAAGTGACCGAAAACTACCAAAATTCTCTAATTTTGTGACTAAAAACTACCACTTTCAGATAATGACCAGTTTAAACGATTTAAACATGTTGACCGTTCAGTTGACCGTTATTACAGGTGGGACCCACACGTCATTCTTCTTCCTCCTCTCTATCTTTCTTTGGCATTTTCACAAACAACTTCTGTGCATCCTGGCTCCCCGGCGGTCGTCGCCGGAGGCGAGAGGGAGGCCAGAGCCATGGTGCTGCTGCCACCGGGCTCAGCAGGGAGGGCCCAGCGTCGCGCCCACGCGCAGCAGCTGAACCTGCCGCCATCCACCGGGCTTAGAAGGGAGGGCCCGGCATCGTGCCCCCGCGCAGCCGCTTCCTCGCACCGGCCCCGACGCAGCCGCCCCTGCCGGACGCCAGCGTGGGACGTGGAGGCGTAGAACCCCACCAGCGCGGCCTTGGCGGGCGGCCAGGTCGAGCGGCGCGTCGAGGAGCAGGGTGGCTGTGTCGTTGACGGGTGGGTCGCCGGCGGCCGTGTCGTGGGCGTAGACCGAGAGGCGGTGCGCGGGGGCGTCGTACTCGATCCGCACGGCGAGCTGGCTGGTGTCGGCGTCGGGCGACGACCGGTTGGGCGTGATGGTGACGTTCAGGCCGACGCTCGGCGGCGGTCGCGGCCCGTACGAGCTCACCGAGCCGACCTCAACGTCGGCGAGGCCGTTGGTGGCGTTCGGCGCGGAGGCAGCGAGCACGACCGAGCCGCTTCGAGTCTGTGGAGGGCGACGCCACAGAAGACGATCTCGCGGAGGCGGGCCGCGAGGCCGCGCCACCGACGCGAGATGAGGCCGGTGTGCGCGGCGGCCCGGGCGCAGCGGAGGCGGGCGGGGACGAGGAGGAGCAGGTCGTCGGGGACAGCCCTGATGCGGTCCGGTCGTCACAGCCGGGTGGAACGCCGGCGAAACTCCATTGACGCCCCAGATCTCGGGGATAGGCGAGGCGACCGGCGTCCGCTCTCCTGTGAAGTTGGCTTTGACGCCACGTCAGTGCTGACAGATGAGCCCCGCCTGTTATAAACACGTTTAAATCGTCTAAACTGGTCATTATCTGAAATTGGTAGTTCTTCTAAGGAGGTTCTCCATGGTTTCTTGAGCAACGATCCTTAAATAGTTGAATTCATGTTGAGCAATGACTAATGGAATGGCAGGTGGGTAATTTTCATTAAATGTATGCCCTCACAGCGGTGGTAGCAAGTGTCGAGCGGCTGCATGTGGCTGTGGAAAATACACTGCGCTAAAAACAAAGTAATCTTAGGCTCCGTTTGATTCATGTTTTGGACCTGATTTTCTGCTGCAGTTTCATACCACAATTGCGTGCTAATTCAACAGGAGACTAGATTGATAGTGGCAGAGGGCTGTAAGCAATGGTGGACACTTGGGAAATCGGCAGGCCTAGTTATGATCACTGCAAACATATTTTTTTCAGGCAACTTGCAAATAACTTGTCGCGTACAAAAACTCGTGCAGGCCTGAACTCGTGGCGTGTGTTTAGGCTGTGAATGATGAATCAATCAACACATTTTCAGCAGTTATGCTAAGTCAGTATATATCTACACGAAATGTTCAACTCAATCCACAAACATAACTCAGAAGTCAGAACCTTCAGCTACCAAATTAATGTGCTCCCTGTTCTTCACAATGTCGAAGCAGTAGCACTCGTGGAGCCCGACAACGCCAGCGACGCCTGCAACGTCATCCTCCCGTTCGGGGAACCGCTCTGTGCGGCCCCCGTTGATGACGATCGTGCCAGCACTGCCGACGAGCATGCCGCGGCTGCCGCACTGGATGGCCCCAGCCCGAGGTGCTCACCCCACTCGAGCCCCTTGCTGCCTCCTGCAGCCGGCTTGCCAACATAAGACGTGATGGCGGCCGCGAGCGCTGTGTGGAAGCCCGGGTCTGACGTGATCGCCTTGGCGATCGTGTCAGTGAGCACGGTCGGCGTCGTGCTGCCGCCGCTCACGGGAGCCACCCTCTGCTGCACCCACTACCAGAATAATAGCCGCTGCCGACGGCTTTTTCTACGCCGACGGCCCCCGTCAGCATAGATGGTGGTATGCCGACGGCCTTGGAAAGGCCGTAGGCATACTAAAGCCGTCGGCAAACCTCCATCTATGCCGACGGGGGCCGTCGGCGTAGGAGGGCCGTCGGCGTATCTTCCACGATGCCGACGGGGGCCATCGGCATAGAGACGCCGTCGGCATGCAGGTGGGTTCGTCGACCAAGGTACAGACGAAGGGTTGACGCCGTCACCACTATGCCGACGGCCCTAACGGAGGCCGTCGGCATAGCTTGTACACTTTTTTTATTCCGCAAAAAACCACGTGGGCCCACTATGCCGACGGCCATGCCGTCGGCGTATATATTATATGTTTCTCGTTTTGCATTTTTTAAACTTTAGATTTGATTAATTTAAATCTAATTTATATAAACTTAAACATACACAAATTATATATGGATTTTAGTCAGAATTTTCGAGATTTATGATATATATATATAGTGTTACTATTCATCACCCAGATGTAGAATAAGTTATTCTTTACCCGAGGTAATCTTACGATCATTTCATAATTAAATCATGTTTGAAATTCAAATAGTTACATTCTTATTGATTCACTACATAAAATTTGACATAAGAAAATAAAAATATAGGTCATAAGATAGGAAAATTTGCCGTTTATGTGTATTTTACACTATATTTTTATGTTTGTAATTTTACGTAACATAAAATATTTTTACGGAGATTATATATTTTCTTACCGTCCCTTTTTTGCATCAGAAATAAAACAAAACTTACGGAACGTAAAATTACGGTGCATTGATGGTAAAATAGAGGGGGGTGAACAATAACTATTCCTCGCTCGGGGTGACGAATAGCATGATCCAACGGAGGGATTAAAAAAATACGACTATATGTGTCCTGGACAAAAAAACAAATAGTTCAGTATATATTTATGTCGCAGTGAGCTGAAATGCTTATTATTTTTGCCGAGGACACATATTATTTTTGCCGAGGACACACAGATGCATATTTTGACAATCCCTCCGTTGGATCATCTTATTACATTAGAGAGATGCTCCCATATTTATTTCATATTTTTTGATAACTTTTGAACCGTTAAAAGTTTAGGGACACTTAACTAGTTCTGTGGGAAGCTATGATAGACACAGTTTTACATATATAAAAATTTTAAAAATGCAGCACAAAAATTTTAAAAATAAAAACAGTGCATACCTATGCCGACGGTTATGTTGTTTCTTTTTTTGCAGGTTGATGAACTGGAAGAAAGAAGCAGAAGATGAAGAACCAGATAGTTTAGTATAGGTTTAGTTTAGGACTTTTCCTTTCTTTTATTTCTTTTTCCTCCAAGTGTAATTCCTAAATACTTGTAATTGACATTTATATTAATAAAGTCTATTGTTTATTATTCAGACCAAATAATTGAAATGTTCCATTTATTATGAATATAGTTCTTTTATTCAATTTTTGCAATATCATTTGTATTATTCATTCATGAATATAGGTTTGCATCTATGCCTACGGTTAGGCCATCGGCATAGTGCCTCTGTGATACCAGTAGCTGGCATGTGGCAGCACCTGGGAAACCCTGTCGCACAGATACGCCGACGATTAGGCCGTCGGCATAGGCCTATGTCGACGGCCTAATCGTCGGCGTATCTGACACGTGGCAGCACCTGGGCAGCCGTGGCACGGAGCTATGCCGAAGGTTGGGCTGTCGGCATAGGCCCAAAACTATGCCGACGGCCTAACCGTCGGCGTACCACCAGGCCACGGTCGCCCAGAAGCTGCCACGTGTCAGGTGGCGCCGTCAACGTTCGTCAGGTGGAAAATGTTGCTGACGGGGTATGTATGCCGACGGTGGTACGACCCCCATCGGCTTAGCTCACTATGCCGACGGTTTTTGTATGCCGACGGCCGACCTGAGGTACGCCGACGTACGAGTTGCCGACGGGGACCGTCGGCGTAACCCTTTGCCGACGGCTTTTGGCCCTATGCCGACGGTCATGGGCCTCGGCAACGTATCAAATTCTGGTAGTGACCGACTGGTGGAGGAATGCCGCCGAGCCTTGCTGTCTTCCATTGATGCTGCTCAGCGCGGCCTCGAACGAGCTCTTGCCGGCGCCGTTGTAGGGCGCACCGGACGAGGATCTGTAGCTCAGGTACGATCCAACTCCGGCCGGCCATGCGGTGGCGCCGGGCAGGCTACTGGCGCCGGAGCCGGAGAAGGAGAAGCTCGTCGAAGGGTACCTACCAGTGTTACCGCTGTGGCCATGAGAGCTGGTGAAGCTGGAGGAGAACCTGTTGCTATTGCTGAGGGAGAAGGCCTGCTGTGAGGCGGCCTGCGAGGTGAGGTCAAGTGTAATGGTGGGGTACAATGGGGTAGCACTGATGGACGCGCCGGTGGCGGCCGGGAGGAAGAACGGTCGGCCACCCAGCTTGTTAGAGGAGGCACTGTTGGCCGCCCCCGGGAGGCCGAACCGAAGGCCGTGGAGGCTGGAGGCGGCAGAGGGGAAGCCGAGCGAGGTAGAGGAGCCTGACATGAGCATGGATGCCGCGGCCGAGGTGGTGGATGCCATGGCGGTGGCGGAGGCAGACAACGGGTGGTTGTGCGCACCCTCATAGGTGGTGATCAGGATCGACATGTCCTCCCCGCATCTTTGCACCTAGGAAAAAAGAGTGCACGGTCAGTTCTCGGTTGGTCATCATGGCAAGGAAGAATGATGTGTGTAGTGTGTGTGTGGATGGCGCCATTGAAGAAATATGAGCAAGAGTTTTAAAGCATCTTTGATTAGTTAAATTTTTTACTTCAAAACTTGATTAATTCAAGTGCAAATCCAATGCATGGTGAGAAGATTGTTTGTTCTTATACCGAGCGCACAATGTGCACACTCATTTTATACATGAAGTTCTTGTGCAACTGGCTAAAAAACCCATGCTAAAAGTTATTGAAAATCCTTTAAATAGTTGAGTACGTACGTAGACACAATTATCGAAAAAGGCTTTCACCCCGCCTTATATATAAAGCACCAACCACCAACAAACGGATCCGATACAAACCACAACACACAACACGAGAACCACATTCTCCCAGGGACAGATACATAGGTGCCAAAGGGCTACAACAACACCACACCGACATACTCGACGCAGACAACAAGAGAAGACAGTAAGCATCACTACGGAGCCGCCGATGCCCTTCCGATGAGATCACCAAGAGGTGAAGTTGAGAATCGCCGACACCATGCACACCAAGACGGTGCCTTCAGGAAGGGCACGACACCGTAGCGCCGCCACCGCCCGATCCAGAGATCGGATTTTCATCCGGAGCACGACAAAGGGAGGGAGCAACCACAACAGAGACTCCAGGAAGATGACGACGCCCACAGACGCCACCTCCGTCGGTCTGGCCTAAACCAGACAGGGTTTTCACCCCGGTAAGTATACTCCGCCTTCGTTAGGACGATGAAACGCCTACCACCACACCGCCCACGCGGCCATGGCGGCTAGCCGCCCACACCTGAGCCGTGGCATCAGCCCACGAGCACTGCGGCTCCCACCACCTGTGCCGCCGCCCGAGAAACAAGACACTTGAAAGGTCCTTCATGGTTATAGGCGATGAGCCGACCGGCAAGCTCCTACCACCGACAGAGCCGCCAGCGATAGGAATGGCCAAATCGATTAGAGAGTGGCCAGGTCGGAGAAGAGGCGAGGCGGGAGTGGACTACGTCAACGTCCGGCACCCCTGCCGGTGACGGGTGGCCCGACCGCATCGGCGCCACCCATCTCTCCCACCACCTCTCCAAACGTCACCCCCGACGACCAACCCGGAATCCCAGCCTGGATCAGCACATGGCCCAAACCGGCCACCCACTCAGCGGCGCGAGGAGCCGTACCGGCCACAACCGTCTGCATCCACGAGAGAGACCAACAACATCCCTAAGGGCCACACGCAGACGAGCCGACGCCGGAGAGCCCAACGCCACGACCTGTACACCACCATGAGCTGAACCACGCCGACGCAACACCGCCGCCACGAGCCGACCCATGCCACCACCATGGGCTCCCACCATGCCGTGGCAGCCCAAATCCACCGAGGACAACCGCCGCACCGGAAGAAGCCGCCTGTAGTAGCTGGCCGCATGCCACCGCTGTCCACGCCCAGCGCCATGACCATGCCCGGTCCTGGCCAGCCCCCGGGCCGCCAGCCAGAGGAGAGCCCCCAGATCCAGATCGATTTGGGCCTCCGCCGCCGCCAAGCCCGCACCGCCGCCTCTGCCACCACGGGCGCAACCCCGACGACCACCGCACGTAGCCCACCACGCCGGGGCAGCAGCCACCTGCGCTGCCGTGCCCCACAAAGCACCGCATCCCCGACCGGCGAGGTCGTCCAGCGCCGCCCACCACCATTCGGGAAGGAGAGGAGGCCCCGCCGCGGCCGTGGTCGGCCGTGCTTTGCCCGCCAGCGAGTGCGGCGGCGGCGAGGAGAGAGGAGGAGGGGAGGGGGGCTAGGACCGGTGGCGGCGAGGGTTTCCCCCGCCGCTCGCGGGAGCGACACGGGGGGTTGGGGGGGAGCGACCTCCGGCCACGTAGACACAATTTAGGTCTATCATGTCATGAATTTTCAATTATATATTGAACTGGCAACCTGAGAAACAAAAAAGAAATCATGCTATGAAGAAGAAATTCACATACATATGTGAACTGTGCATATTAATGCTACCGCATTTGAATCTGCCATATCTATTTCCCAAGCTGAACTTATATTGGAAATCTTGTGCCATGTTAGAGATATGCTATGTCTTACCCACAAAGAGAGAGAGAGAGAGAGAGAGAGAGAGAGAGATGCTATGTCTATGAACTCAGTGTTTTTCAAAGTTATTGGGAACTTTTACCATGGATATATTTTGGACATTGTTTTTTTCCATGAGGGGAGGTTGCACTTGCTTTTTTTTGAGGGAAAGGTTGGACTTGCTTTTTTTAGGGGAAAAAGGTTGGACTTGCTTGAAATGGCATGCAGCACACACACACATGTGGCAACGCTGGCCCAACCCAAAGCCCATCAGAGTCTTTTCCAGGCTCTAGCATACTAAACCCCCATCGGCCACTGGCATGTGGGACCTGGACCAATTTGTTTCGACGCGATCAGCCTAAGGCCTTGATTGGATTGTCGTGTTTCCTCCAATACACGTGTAAAATAAATATAGGTCTCGGCTCGTCGTTTGGTTTCCAGCCCAATTTTGCTACGCGGCCTGTAAGATACAAGTGTAAACTATACACCCCCGTATTTACTTACTACCATTCCCAGCACGCCCTAAAACCCAATAGCGCCCTTGCCGTTGCCGGAGAAGCCACGCCCGGGCAAGCGAGGGGAGGGAACCCGATCACCGCCCCGGCGGCTCCGGCCCTCCCCCGTGATCAGGTCAGGCTCCGATCTCCGGCTACGTGCTCTTCTGTTTAGGCCCGCTAGCTCCCTCCCTCCCTCCCCGGTGGCGCTCCAACGCTTGATTAATGGAGTCTGGACGCCGGATTTGGGACCATATGCACATGGCGGCTTAATTTAGTTGATTGTGCCACTTGGTACTAGTACTTTTTTGAAGGGGAACTTGATACTGGCTAGTTTTGAACCTTAAATATGAATTGTATTAGGCATCCACTTGAGAAATATACGAGAAAAGAGAACACATCTTGCTAATTTTGGGCAAACATAAGAATACGTACTATGGCTCTGCCAATACGACATAATTAGATCTCGCTGGAAACCAATGTATAAAAAAAAGGATCTCCCTGAATTTTACAAAAGGGTATTTGGGGTTGTATACATTTTTGATCTGTAAGTGTCGAGCTTCAACAGTTCAGCATTGAATTTTTTTTATGAGCTGTATATAATACATCTGTTAGCCGGCGCCAACTTCCTGACATTAAAGCAACACATGTATAGGTCTTGGTCAAGTTTGGTTTGCGGAACATAGAAGCATTTTTGGTTTAGGGTTAATTACAAATAGAGGGAGTGCTAATTAAGTTGCACTGCAATGTTTGGAAGCAACACATGTATAGTTCTTCGCAAGGTTTGATTTTGGGTTTGTGAAATTTTTCGCCCCAGGCTGAGATGGCCGAATTTCGGCCAAAATTTGACTAAAATTTGGCAGAAATTTGACCAAAATCTATTTTTTCGCTGGAAAGTATATTTCGCCCCAGGCCGAGATGGCCGAAATTCGGCCGAAATTCAAAACACAGGTTCTTCATCATGTTTGGTTTGCGAAACACACTTCGCCGCAGATTCTTTGGTACCATGTTTTGGGGTTCTTTTGGATGTATTGCAGTGAATATACATACCTGTTTTCTGACGGGACACCCTGTTGCGACGGTGCAGCGGTAGTAGGCGCGTGGACACGGGTTCCCCTTGGATATCTTCTGCCCGTACTTCCTCCACTGGCACCCATCGTTCATCTGATCGATCGCCAACAAACCATACATTCAAATCATATATACGCATATGAGTTTCCACATCCCTTTCATGCATTTACCATTCAAGTTCTTAATTAGGTATCCTAGAGTATATGTAGATGTACGTACCGTTGGTGTGTCACACCTTGCCCTCACCGACACCCTGGCCTTCTTGGCCAGTGGCTGCCGGGCCACCTCCTCCTCCGTTTCCGCGCCGCTGACGGTGATTCTCGGGTTCTTCGCCATCTTGCTTGCTGCGGCTGACGTTGTCGTCTCCGCGGCCTCCCCCTCGGAGCTGCCTCGAGGGCTCAATGTCACCACATCTGGCCGCACCTTCGTCTCACTTCCATCAGTTCTTGCACCAACAGCTCCGCAGGCTGATGAAAGTCCAAGAAAGATGCCCTTGCCATCTGGATTATTAGTGCTGTCCTTGATCTCTTCTCCCATGTTCTGCCTGCTCATGACGGCGCTCGTTCCAAGGCGCAAAGAGACGAACCCGGGGCCGTCGACCGGTGATGTATGATCCGGTGAGCCAACGGCGAGGTTCTTGCCTCGCCCTTGCTGGTGGAGAACGTCGAATTGCTTCTGAAGGGAGCGATGGTCCTCCACCATCCGTGATAGCATCATCTTCAGCCTCTCGTTCTCTTTTCTCACTTCGCCCATCTCTGCCCTTGTGGACGCAATCTTGTCTTCTTGAGCCTGAATGAATGAAACCATCACATCAGAGACACTTCAATTAGTCATTTCTCATTAGTTAAGCAAATCACATATGATAATGCCTAGTTGGCTACTTGGCTGGGTTTGTATATATGACTACTGGGAGCTAACTAGTTTGGTACCTAGTTAGATGAAAAAAAACTATAGGCAAATATACATAGCTAATAGATTTAGGTACTTTTTTCATGAATAAGTTGAGGAATTTCAGGATAATTAAGAAATTTAAAGTCTACTTATTACTAGTTTTTACTGCCTACCAGGCCCTGCCTTATGTAACAAATTAAGAAAAGTTGTGCTGTTTATGTTTGTTGAACATGTTTGATAATTATGTACCTCTTTTTCTGTGCTTGACTGGTTTTGCAAGAACTTGAAAAAATTGCCATCTGAGGCCCGATGATCATCTCTCATCTGCAACGCCAGCATGAAAGTCTATATTAGCATAAGATGATCAAAAAATTAATAACACCATGAATTTATTGGATGACGAGCAGCTAGCTGTTGAAAAATCCAATTCCTGGCTGATCCATATGTTTAATTTGACTGTTCTACTAGTACCAGGATCTGTGGTCCCTAAAGATGATCATCTGACTGATTTTGACATGAGAAAGAGAAGTCCCTGACTTCCATTCATGGATCAAGAGCCACAACCCAAAGAAGAGAGAAACTCAGCCAAATCCTAACCACTAGTCCTAACCATACTTATCCAAATAAATGAACAAGCATTCAATAAAAAAAATCAAACTCTTTGAAGCATATGTGACAGCACAAATACAAAATCAAGAGAAGAAATTAATCAGTTCCAAACCTGATCTTTCAACCGCTCTTCATGAGCTCCAAGCTGCCGCTGGTCTCCCTTGATCATCTCGATCTCCTTCACAGAAGACAAGCTATCTCTCCTTAGAGCAAGGCAAAGGTCCCTCTCCTCCTCCTCTCTCACCAGCTAGCTTCCGTAGCCTTCCAATCCTTTCTTCTCTAGCCCTTTACGAGCCTTGCCATGGCCTTGTATATATAGGGAGAGAGGCAGCTAGCTAGACGCCTAGACCATGGCCTCGACCTTCTCTTCTCTTCCACCCCCCTCCTGTTTGGACTAGATTTATTTTGGCATAAACAAACGCCGTACGCCGGTGCTTACCTGCGCTGATTAGGCGGCCAGCGTTAGAAATGTCAAACACAGCCTCACCCTTTGGTGAAGACCGAAGACTTGCAGAGACCAGAGAGCCAGAAAAAAACATATATCGGCGGATAGGAGAGGAGACTGAGATTTATGTGTGTGGGAATAGGCTTCGACGTGTGCAACATGCTGTTGTTGTCTGGAGGCCAATTACAACTAGGACGCGCGTCCAAACTGTGTTACGTACGTCGTCGAGCGCGTACGCCCAGCGTTGATGAAGCTTCCTGCCAGTCCTCGTCGTCGGCGTCGGCGCCTCCGCCCACTATTATGGATAGAGAGACTGTCGTCAAGCAAGGAATCGCTTTCAGACCAAATTTCAGTCCTGTAGGGCCGTCCGTCAGAGGAAGTTGATCAGTCATAATCGCTCATACATATATATGTCTCCGAATCCATGTAACGAGATTTGGTTTGAGGTGGAGGACATGGCGGCCCCATGTGTCTTCTACACAATTCAGAATTTTCTGCCAGAAAGAAGTCCATTTAATTTGAGCTCTTTTATGGTACCCTGGGGTAAATTCTGACCGTCAGATCATGAAATCGTACGGTGTGTGGTGACATATACTGCTCCAGTTCTCGCGAGCGGTAGACCATGCACTGGTGAGCTCCCGTCCTTCAGTATAGATATCCTGAGGGCATTTTGGGAAGAAAAAATCGACAGAGGTAATCAGCCCGGCCGCGTGTCGAACAGGCCCTTCCGTCCCTCGTGTCCAACTAGCCCCCCCCGCCCTTCCCATCCAATTTCGTTCCCTCCCCTCAAAAAAAAAATCCGATTTCGTCCCCATCGTTTGGCCCCGATCTCCACCGCGCTCTAGGGTTCCGGCCGCCGCCGGCGAGGGCCTGCCATTTGAGGCGCTCGAGGAGGATTCGCCGTCCCCCGACGCCGCTGCTCTCCTGGACCCCGTCGCGCTCCGGGACAGGCCGGCGCTCACCCCTTCCGGCCGCCGCCGGCGAGGGCCTGCCATTTGAGGCGCTCGAGGAGGACTCGCCGTCCCCCGACGCCGCTGCTCCCCTGGACCCCGTCGCGCTCCGGGACAGGCCGGCGCTCACCCCCGACTTCTCTCGCCTCGTCTTCTCCATGGAGCTCCCCTGCCGACGGCCCACGCCGGAGCTTTGGGCCGACCTCCCCTCCGGCAGCACGCGCCGCCCGAACCCAGTTGGCCGCGTCGGCAATTTCAATATTGCGCTCTCACAGTCCGGCTCTGCTCGTGCCAAGCTCTAGGTATACGGTTCTAATCCTCCTTGCAAATCTTAGGCTGAAATTGGATGTGATTTGCTTAATTCCAGTAGTAGTTTCTGAGAAATATATATTTCATAGCACGAGCACGTAGTATGAGAGATTATTAGAGCAGTAGTTGTACCTACTACGACATGTATTTTGCCGTTGATTGTACAAGTTCACATGTACATCTCTGAATAAAGAAAAACCTTATTGCTGAAGTTATAGAACAGAGGTGGTGTTGTTCGACTTCCATTATGCAGTACCATTTCTTGCAAAATACTTCCAATTTGAATAGTTGTCGTTCAGTATTTGCCTACCTCTAATACCATTCCTCACAAAATACATACACCTTTTTTAGTGTCTGAATTTTATTATCTGTTGGTGATCAGTTTTTCGTACTCCAGCTCTTGGATGTGCTATCCTCCCTTCTCACTCTTGGGCTCCAGCAGCAAATGGACGAAAAGCATCACGAAGCAGCTCAGCTCCATCTTCTATAGTTATTTCTTGAATCTGTGATATACTATATAATGCATTCTGTAGAAAACAGAATGATGTTCATTGGAGCCTCTCTCTTGCTATGTTTCTTCCATTTGTTTCTGCTCTAAGAAAACTCCATACTTGGAAAATGTCTCTTCATGACTTCTTCGAAGTTTTTTCTGTAGTTTTCAGTCTTGGGTGCGTGCAGTTTCTTCATGTCACATCTGAAATTTGGGGCCATGTATGTACATTGTAATTAGCAGGGCCTTCCCTGTTTGTGATACTAAATGAGGTACCTCTATATATAGGTTTGCACCGTGTCATTTTTTCCTGTCATTAATTGATCTTCACACCAAGAAAATCCTGTTGGAGGGATATCGTGCATACTCTGGTTTTCAGTGCTTTTTATGAGAAGAGGGTTTTCAAGTAATTATTTTTATCGTTGATCTGAACAACAATAATACTTTAGGATTGATCAACACCTGTGTAATATGTAGCCTGAGTTGTGGCTCATGGTAGTACACCACATGGTTGAGTACCTGAGATGGAAAGCCAATCATTAAGATTTTTTTTTCCGTAGACAATTACTAAGTATTTTGAACATATTTTTCCTGCCATCTATTTTTTTGAAATTGGTTGCTTGATTAGAAATACTGACTGTTAGTATATACTCCCTCGTCCCAAAATTCTTGTTTTATTCTATTTGCAACAATTGGCGATTGGTATGAGTACTTATTGACATATCAGTCTAAGGTTTGAGCTTGTGATGCAACTGTGACTGAACAGTGTCGAATGAATTCGTCAGTTAGAGCGTGCTGTACTTGAGTGTTTGGTAGATTTCTTCTCTCTGGTCTTCAAAAATACCTAAATCGACGCGTATTTTGTCATGCTAGTACTGATCAAGAAGGTGTTGACTTGTACATTCAGTTCACATGGCCGAGATATTCACTTGTTTAACTTCACACTTATTAATTACAGTCCAGGATCTGCTAAACCTTGCAAGTACAGGAGGATGAGTGCTCTCTGTCCTACAAGTCAAAGAGGCCTCCAGGTCAAACAATGCTTGCTGTCACTAGAAACCGATCAAACTTAAAATTCTGTGCGAAACCATGTGCTTGAGATTTCCCACTGAAATACTCATGTACGTGCTTTATAATTATAAGTTTCTCCAGTTGAGTCTGTCTACTTTGTCATGACTAAATGATTCAAAAATAGGGATCGCACCCCATGACTGCCTTCTATTTAGTTTAGATCAAGCTAAAACTTGTTCCTGAATTTCGTAGCCACTTATATGTTCAGTTGTGTGATTTGCAGGCTGAGACCTTGCTAGGTTACTTGCGTGAGCAACGAGAAGGGGGCGGCTCCAGAGCTGGACCAGGCGGCGCAGCTAAGAGCATGGCTCGGTAACACGCTGGTCATGCGACAAAGCTACGAGCTTGGCTAGGCAATGCAACACTGATATGGTGAAATGCAGAAAGTAATGATTGGTTTGTACTAGCAGGTAAACATAAATTCATCGTTGCAGTATCTGTTCCCACTTTGTAATGATGTCTACAACATTTTATTCACAACATATGTTCCCACTTTGTATCTGTTCCCACTGATTACCTGATTGACCATACGAATTACAGCAACACCAACACTAGCTTATGACTTGAACATGCCTTGTGTGGAGAAGGGTGGTGATATGGAAGCTTGCCCAAGGCATGCGTTTTAAAATACATGATAGAGCATTACAGAAAGCCTAGAAATGCAATAGTTCATAGACAAATTTAGTTCATCTCCCAAAGTAAGCTGCAATCCTACAAGTGGATGGTTCAAAGTGGCAAATTCTAAATTGTAAAACTTTCTAAAGTTCAATCAGAACTTCAAAAATACAAGCGTAAAGTTTAAACAAATCATAATCCAAATTTTATTCTAGAAAAAGTAGCAAATTGTAACAGCATTCAGCTCTCTTCATCCTTCCTTCACGACTTTCACTATCTTAGTCCTCGCCATTTCGCCGTCCTTTCATGTTCAGTGGAGACTTCACTAGGAGGGCAGTGAGTTGTTTCCTGAACCCGGGGATGTCATCCTGCGTAATAGGTTGAGTCAGTCTTATAGTTGTAACAACGGGAATGGTATGGTTAAATTAAGTGTGGACATCGTACCGCTGTGTAGGCTCCATCTAGATTGTTGCCTGTAAACTTTTCCATATTCTTTACCGCAAAAAGCCCACATGACATGCTGCAATCATATGGATTGTTATAAATATTTTTTTACTATGAATACTAAATGTGTGATTTTAAGTGATGTGTACAGTACCTGTCTTTCTGTTGTGGTATGTTTTTGATAACTTGAACTTTCCAAGTGCTGATGTTGAAATCCTTCCAAGTATCGACTTTTCGGCCACCATGCCTATATGCTGCTTCCATATGGAGTTGCATGCCTTTGAGCTATAATAAATTAAGAAGCATAAGACATATAATATGAGAATTGACTCTCGGTATGTAGTTACTAAGCATTGAAAAATGTACCATGTTTTCTAGTTCCGGGTGGCCTTTCTTAAACTGTTTTATTGGTGATGGCATCGAATCCAGAACTTGCACTGCTCTTTTTTTGGCATTGACAACCGCCACGTACCAATGCTTATTCATCATATTCACAGGAAGAGAAACCTGCATTTTAGACATAATTAGTTATGTACCATTTAGTAATTGACTTAGACTACTGTGACTTACCATATCATGGGAAAGGTACTTTTTGCCTAAAGTACTAGTAGACATTTTGTTCCGTAAAGCATGGGTATAACTTGGAACACTTCCGTCTCTGACTAGCACACCGCTTACTGATGCTCTCTCTAGGAAGATATTCCCGTCGGCCCGTACATCTGGATTGGGGCGCATGTGGCGTACCCATGTTATGGCTGCATCCAAGATCTGAATCGCAAAGCAGTAAGGAATCGAAATAGAAAATAACAATTTGTTAACTATTTAAGATGTTAGCACATACCTTGCATTGCAGCCATCCGTCCGTACTACTTGGAAAGGTTGGTGCTGTCAAGCATCTAAGATCAGCGCGATATAGATGAATTTCATCAATTTGTACCAACACTTTCGAAGAGGGGGACGTATTGACATAGTCAATGACCTCTTCAACAATCTTCTCATCTGGAGCATCATCCGTTCCTGTTCTGGGAGTACTCATGTCTTTCGGAGTTTTCTTGCCTCTTTTAGGTTTTTTGGGTTCATCAAAATAAATAAAATCCTCATTATTTGCAAATGCGGATTTCCTGTCTCTCTTCTTCTGCCCTCTCATTGTAGACCCTCCTGTTCCCTGCGTATCCAAGGTAGGAGATTTAATAAAAAAATAGTGACTCGCACAATTAATATACTTACTTACGTCTGATTTTCATGCATCGTCTCTCTCAAACTCCTTTTGCACAGTAGTGATGTCATCCTGAGCAGCTTGCAAGTTTTTGTCACTAGTGATGTCATCTTGAGCACCCTGGAAGTTTTGCTCACTAGTGATGTCATCCTGAGCACCCTGCAAGTGGTAGGGAGGAGCTTGTAAAATGAGAAAAATAACTCATATAATAAATATAGTTACTAAATTACATCAAAGTCTGAGGCCAAGTCACGGCCATGAAGGGGCGACGCAACAAATTTGTCGCTGTCATTGTACTCGTATTCTGGTCGGCTCCAATAGTCCTGCATAGGTACCTAGTTGTCATTATTTTGTACATAGGAAGGAAAGAGTGATTAAGTGCGTGTTTGGATGGTAGGGAACTTACATTGCCGTTCAGGTTTGTGTATAGCCAG
Source organism: Triticum urartu (assembly GCF_003073215.2). Lineage (NCBI taxonomy): Eukaryota > Viridiplantae > Streptophyta > Magnoliopsida > Poales > Poaceae > Triticum > Triticum urartu. The sequence continues at coordinate 5,078 of NW_024112961.1, read as the reverse complement.
TTCCTCATATTTGCATTTTCCTGCTCTAGGTGCCTGAATTTGCGCAACATTTGTACGCGGGTCTGAAGGTGCTGCTCCATCAAGTCTCTTCTCACTCGGCAAACGAGATCATGAAGCTTCATCACCATCTATAGGCATATTAATGAGAAAATTATTAACCCTTTGGTGCACGAAGAAGTACAAAACTGAAGAATAACAAATTACCTTTGAATCTGTCGGTGGCAATTCATCAAACAACTCAGGTGTCGGCGACCTTGGTACCTCCCATGGCTCCTTTAGGTCATGTACGGTCTGAAATAAATTGATGAAATTGGTTCCTATTTTATAATGAAAATAAATATGGAAGAATAAATACAAATGTTGTACAATACGTAATTTATGTACCTCTCCGGCCTCAAGGCCGTGCTTATCAAAAATAGCACAGACTTTGCGCACCTTCAGCTCGTCCCAGTATTGGACGAGTGGTCTATCTCGTTTGCTGTAATCAATTGTTCTGTCTAATCTATCTAGACGACGCTTCTCCCAGAACCAAAACTGCAAAATGTGGACGTTAGTCATTGTACAATATTGTGCTACAATCATACATCTATATGATTAGTGTGAGGGTCAACCTGCAGCAAGGGAAGGTTCCCCTCAAGGTTGACTGTACCCTGGAGTGCTGTTCTTTCAGGATTTTTCTCGCTTCATTATACTTGATAATACACTTCATTAGATGATCACGTGTGAGCTTCGCAAAGTTTATGGCCTTGATACTTTCCTTTGTCTGCACAAGCGGCACATAAGTTGAGCTAACATATCTTTGAGTTGTTGGGCACAGTATGATCCCAATTGAATATAAAATGAAGGTTTGGAGGAACTCTATTCCATGTGTGTTTGTCTTTATATGTGATTTTAACATATTCTGCAGCTCTGCAATTTGTATTCTCCGCTCTCCATATTCTCGGGAGACACTGTATGCCCGGTTCACTTCTATTCCTTCGGGTTCAACCCCTATCTCCCTTGTAGGTATACCAAATATGTGCTCCACATCCCGTGTGGTTATCGACAGTGGTTCCCCATCAATGATGAAGGCGTCACAGGTGGGGTCGTATAGCTCCGCTATTGATCTGCACATGTTCCGATGAATTTTGATAGGAAGGATCCTCAGTAGGCCATCTAGGTCGACCTCTTCTATGGCTTTTATCTGGTCTGCAGTGAAATCTTTAGTAATTCCATGATATGCTACAATGGAACAGACTTGTGTTTCCTGATCATTGGATCAAAAAGGATATCAATTAGTATTATTACATAATAAATATAGTAGCAGTTAACCATGCATCTTTACTGTACAATTCCTTCAACCCAAGTTTGATTGCACATCTGACAACTATGAAATAAGGACTAAATAGTCCAAAAATACTTTGGGAAACATAGGCTTGGATATTAATCTGTCAGAACCTACGAAACAAAATACTTTGCTCTAATATACAAATCTAAGAAACGAAATACTCTGATATAATATGCACATCTACGTAACAGAATACTCTGCCGTAATATTGATCAGGTACTGAATTTCCTTACAGTGTTCCTTTTTGCTTGTGATTTCCCTTGTGTTGTTGTTGACTTCGCCTTGTCGTTCGTGTTCCGAGGTGGCGGATTCCTTGGTGCCGGGTACCTTTGTGGCAGGTTCTGTGCTGGCTGGTTCGCAGGTGGCGGGTTGGCTGCTGGCGGTGGTGGCGGCATCACTGATGGAGGTGGTGGCGGGTTCGCTGATGGCGGTGGTGGCTGGTTCGCAGGTGGCGGGTTGGCTGATGACGGTGGTGGCGGGTTCGCTGATGGCTGGTTCGCTGGTGGCAGGTTGGCTGATGACGGTGGTGGCAGGTTCGCTGATGGCTGGTTCGCAGGTGACGGGTTCACTGATGGCGGTGGTGGCGGGTTCCCTCGTGGTGTCTTCCGTGGTGGTGGATGATAAGAGAGATGCTCCATGAACGAACTATGCAGTGTCACACAGGCAACTTTCTGGAGGACGTCGTGGAAACGGCGGCGGCGGAAACTGGAGGGAGATTAGATCGAGCGTATTAGTAGTACGATGGGTTTCTGTTATTTCTTTCTCTGGATATTGGCAGCTTAACTCCCTTTATTTGCGGGACAGCTATACCTAACTCCCGTGCATGGCAGTCTGCAATACATATCTCAAGTGTCAAAAAAGTTAAATAAAAACTCCAATATATATCCCCTCACTGTGGTAGCAAATCGGGTTTACATACTAACCAATTTCATATCTCCAGTATCCCTCATTTTATTCATATCTCGAGTATTTTTTTATTTCTTACAAAATTTTCATTCAACAATTCCAACACCAAGAAGCAGCACTCTCGACCGAGACGGATCCCTTGTATCAGGCTCAAAAGTCCAGGTTGATCGGGCATGCACACATGGTGGGCAAAATTTGATGCCATTTCATGCAACGCCATCACGTACATCATGTGCAACTAAGACCGTTCGGGTCTGCCGGAGATGAAGTTTGAAAGGCGTTTTCTTTTCCAACTTAATCAAATGAGCTCAATCTTTTTCCACGCCCTCACAGCACCAAGCATGCATGCCAATTTTTGTTGATTTCCGATGTTCGATGTATTATTTTAATGGTTTTTGGCTGAAAAACCATAAACACCGTCTGGACTGACGCAACGTGTGATCGGTGTCCGAATTCGTTCAAATCTTGTGTCGGGGTATAGAATGGGCATGCGCACATGCTGGCAAAAGTTTGTGTCATTTTATGCATGCCATCATGTATTTTTTCAACTCAACGAAATGAGCCCGAACCTTTTCCACACCCTCACAACACCATGGCAAGAATGCATGCCATTTTTCGTTGATTCCCGACATTTGATGCATTTTCTAGGGTTTTCCCGGTGAAAAAACCCTAAAACACTGTTCGGATGTGACGCAACGTGCGTTAGGTGTCCGGCTTCGTCCAAATTTTACATGGGGGGTATAGATAGGGCATGCACACGTGCTGGAAAAAAATTGATGTCATTTCATTCATGCCATCACGTACATCATGTGCAATCAGGACCGTTCGGGTCTGCCGGAGGTCAAGTCTCAAAGGCATTTTCTTTTCTAACTCAACCAAAAATGAGCCCAAACTTTTTCCACACCCTCACAGCACCATGGCAATAATGCATGCCAATTTTTGTTGATTCCCGACGTTCAATGCATATTTTAGGGTTTTCCCGGTGAAAAAACCCTAAAACACCGCCCGGACGTGACGCAATGTGCGTTCACTGTCCGTTTTCGTCCAAATCATGCATGGGGGAATACATTGGGCATGCACACATGCTGGCAAAATTTGGTGTCATTTCATCCATGTCATCACGTACATCATGTGCAATCAGGACCGTTCGGGTCTGCCGGAGGCCAAGTCTCAAAGGCATTTTCTTTTCCAACTCAACCAAATGAGCCCAAACTTTTTACACACCCTCACAGCACCATGGCAATAATGCATGCCAATTTTCGTTGATTCCCAACGTTCGATGCATATTTTAGGATTTCCCCGCTGAAAAAACCCTAAAACACCGCCCGGACGTGACGCAACGTGCGTTCACTGTCCGTTTTCGTCCAAATCATGCATGGGGGAATACATTGGGCATGCACACATGCTGGCAAAATTTGGTGTCATTTCATCCATATCATCACGTACATCATGTGCAATCAGGACCGTTCGGGTCTGCCGGAGGCCAAGTCTCAAAGGCATTTTCTTTTCCAACTCAACCAAATGAGCCCAAACTTTTTACACACCCTCACAGCACCATGGCAATAATGCATGCCAATTTTCGTTGATTCCCGACGTTCGATGCATATTTTAGGATTTTCCCGCTGAGAAAACCCTAAAACACCGCCCGGACGTGACGCAACATGCGTTCACTGTCCGTTTTCGTCCAAATCATGCATGGGGGAATACATTGGGCATGCACACATGTTGGCAAAATTTGGTGTCATTTCATCCATATCATCACGTACATCATGTGCAATCAGGACTGTTCGGGTCTGCCGGAGGCCAAGTCTCAAAGGCATTTTCTTTTCCAACTCAACCAAATGAGCCCAAACTTTTTACACACCCTCACAGCACCATGGCAATAATGCATGCCAATTTTCGTAGATTCCCGACGTTCGATGCATATTTTAGGATTTTCCCGCTAAAAAACCCTAAAACACCGCCCGGACGTGACGCAACGTGCGTTCACTGTCTGTTTTCGTCCAAATCATGCATGGGGGAATACATTGGGCATGCACACATGCTGACAAAATTTGGTGTCATTTCATCCATATCATCACGTACATCATGTGCAATCAGGACCGTTCGGGTCTGCCGGAGGCCAAGTCTCAAAGGCATTTTCTTTTCCAACTCAACCAAATGAGCTCAAACTTTTTCCAATTTTTAGGATGTACAGAAGGATATTAGGTGACTCCAATTATCTGTACAAAATAATTTGCGACCCTAGTTATAATATTTTCCAAATATAGGGTGTATAGTTTTTGGCACGAAAATTAAAGAACGCACGTGGAGTGAAAATTTCACAAGTTTTGGGCGAGATTACACCTGACTAATTGACATGAGAAAATAGAGGAGTTTTCCTAATATAAGTAAATGTAATCAAATCCCTAAAAAAATATTCAAACGAGTGGGGCAACGCAAGACACCTTATATTTCGAACTTTTTCTAAAAGATCTATACACTTTATATCAAGGAACGGAGGGAGTATTTTTTTATTGCGAGCTATCTGAAGTGACATAAATAACTATATATCTGAAAAGTTACATAAAAAATATTTGTTCATCTGGTTACGTTGTCTAGTAATGTCCTCAAGGTCACGGGTTCAAATCCCAGTATGGACATTATTTATATTTTGCTTGTAATTATTCTTTATTATCTGTAGCCCAAAACGGTAATTCATTTTATGATTTTCACCTATTGCCTCCTTTTCAGTGTATACTTTGCATACATGTGCAACCATCCGTCCAGATACCGCCATAGCCAACTTTTCAGCTCAAGAACAGAATATATAACTCACCCAAGAAATTAGAAATTGACTCGCGAG
>NW_024112960.1:0-9001 GCF_003073215.2 Triticum urartu | reverse complement strand
AAAGTAAATATAAATAACAACTTTATTATTGCCTCTAGGGCATATTTTCTTCAGTCTCCCACTTGCACTAGAGTCAATAATCTAGATTACACAGTAATGATTATAACACCCATGGAATCTTGGTGTTGATCATGTTTTGCTCGTGAGAGAGGCTTAGTCAACGGGTCTGCAACACTCAGATCCGTATGTATCTTGAAAATCTCTATGTCTCCCTCCTTGACTTGATCACGGATGGAATTGAAGTGTCTCTTGATGTGCTTGGTTCTTTTGTGAAATCTGGATTCCTTTGCCAAGGCAATTGCACCAATATTGTCATAAAAGATTTTCATTAGACCCGATGCACTAGGTATGACACCTAGAACGGATATGAACTCCATTATCCAGACTCCTTCATTTGCTGCTTCTGAAGTAGCTATGTACTCCGCTTCACACGTAGATCCCGCCACGATGCTTTGCTTGGAACTGCACCAACTGACAGCTCCACCATTCAATATAAATATCCGGTTTGTGACTTAGAGTCATCCGGATCAGTGTCAAAGCTTGCATCGACGTAACCATTTACGACGAGCTCTTTGTCACCTCCATAAAACGAGAAACATATCCTTAGTCCTTTTCAGGTATTTCAGGATGTTCTTGACCGCTGTCCAGTGATCCACTCCTGGATTACTTTGGTACCTCCCTGCTAAACTTATAGCAAGGCACACATCAGGTCTGGTACACAGCATTGCATACATGATAGAGCCTATGGCTGAAGCATAGGGAACATCTTTCATTTTCTCTCTATCTTCTGCAGTGGTCGGGCATTGAGTCTGACTCAACTTCACACCTTGTAACACAGGCAAGAACCCTTCTTTGCTTGATCCATTTTGAACTTCTTCAAACTTTGTCAAGGTATGTGCTTTGTGAAAGTCCAATTAAGCGTCTTGATCTATCTCTATAGATCTTGATGCCCAATATATAAGCAGCTTCACCGAGGTCTTCATTGAAAAACTCTTATTCAAGTATCCTTTATGCTATCCAGAAATTCTATATCATTTCCATCAACAATATGTCATCCACATATAATATCAGAAATGCTACAGAGCTCCCACTCACTTTCTTGTAAATACAGGCTTCTCCAAAAGTCTGTATAAAACCATATGCTTTGATCACACTATCAAAGTATATTCCAACTCCGAGAGGCTTGCACCAGTCCATAAATGGATCGCTGGAGCTTGCACACTTTGTTAGCACCTTTTGGATCGACAAAACCTTCTGGTTGCATCATATACAACTCTTCTTTGAGATATCCATTAAGGAATGCAGTTTTGACATCCATTTGCCAAATTTCATAATCATAAAATGCGGCAATTGCTAACATGATTCGGACGAGACTTAAGCATCGCTACGGGTGAGAAGGTCTCATCGTAGTCAACTCCTTGAACTTGTCGAAAACCTTTCGCAACAAGTCGAGCTTTGTAGACAGTAACATTACCGTCAGCGTCAGTCTTCTTCTTGAAGATCCATTTATTCTCTATGGCTTGCCGATCATCGGGCAAGTCAACCAAAGTCCACCTTTGTTCTCATACATGGATCCCATCTCAGATTTCATGGCCTCAAGCCATTTTCGGAATCTGGGCTCATCATCGCTTCCTCATAGTTCGTAGGTTCGTCATGGTCAAGTAACATGACTCCAGAACAGGATTACCGTACCACTCTGGTGCGGATCTACTCTGGTTGACCTACGAGGTTCGGTAGTAACTTGATCTGAAGTCATGATCATCATCATTAGCTTCCTCACTAATTGGTGTAGGTCACAGGAACTTTCTGTGATGAACTACTTTCCAATAAGGGAGCAGGTACAGTTACCTCATCAAGTTCTACTTTCCTCCCACTCACTTCTTTTGAGAGAAACTCCTTCTCTAGAAAGGATCCATTCTTAGCAACGAATGTCTTGCCTTCGGATCTGTGATAGAAGGTGTACCCAACAGTCTCCTTTGGGTATCCTATGAAGACACATTTCTCCGATTTGGGTTCGAGCTTATCAGGTTGAAGCTTTTTCACATAAGCATCGCCCCAAACTTTAAGAAACGACAACTTTGGTTTCTTGCCAAACCACAGTTCATAAGGCGTCGTCTCAACGGATTTAGATGGTGCCCTATTTAACGTGAATGCGCGGTCTCTAAAGCATAACCCCAAAACGATAGCGGTAAATCAGTAGAGACATCATAGATCGCACCATATCTAGTAAAGTACGATTACGACGTTCGGACACACCATTACTGTGGTGTTCCGGTGGCGTGAGTTGCGAAACTATTCGCATTGTTTCAAATGAAGTCCAAACTCGTAACTCAAATATTCTCCTCCACGATCAGATCGTAGAAACTTATTTTCTTGTTACATGATTTTCCACTTCACTCTGAAATTCTTTGAACTTTTCAAATGTTTCAGACTTATGTTTCATCAAGTAGATATACCCATATCTTGCTCAAATCATCTGAAGGTGAGAAAATAATGATACCCTCCGCGAGCCAACATTCATCGGACCACATACATCAGTATGTATGATTTTCCAACAAATGTTGCTCGCTCCATTATCCGGAGAACGGCGTTTTAGTCATCTTGCCCATGAGGCATGGTTCGCAAGTGATTCATAATCAAGTGATTCCAAAAGTCCATCAGTGGAGTTTCTTCATGCGCTTTACACCAATATGACCTAAACGGCAGTGCCACAAATAATTGCACTGTCATTATCAACTTCTGCATCTTTTGGCTTCAATATTATGAATATGTGTATCACTACTATCGAGATTCATCAAAAATAGACCACTCTTCAAGGGTGCATGACCATAAAAGATATTACTCATATAAATAGAACAACCATTATTCTCTGATTTAAATGAATAACCGTCTCGCATCAAACAAGATCAGATATAATGTTCATGCTCAACGCTGCACCAAATAACAATTATTTAGGTCTAATATTAATCCCGAAGGTAGATGTAGAGGTAGCGTGCCGACCGCGATTCACATCGACTTTGGAACCATTTCCCACGCGCATCGTCACCTCGTCCTTAGCCAATCTTCGCTTAATCCATAGTCCCTGTTTCGAGTTGCAAATATTAGCAACAGAACCAGTATCAAATACCCAGGTGCTACTGCGAGCATTAGTAAGGTACACATCAATAACATGTATATCACATATACCTTTGTTCACCTTGCCATCCTTCTTATCCGCCAAATACTTGGGGCAGTTCCGCTTCCACTGACCAGTCCCTTTGCAGTAGAAGCACTCAGTCTCAGGCTTAGGTCCAGACTTGGGTTTCTTCACTTGAGTAGCAACTGGCTTGTTGTTCTTCTTGAAGTTCCCCTTCTTCCCTTTACCCTTTTTCTTGAAACTGGTGGTCTTGTTGACCATCAACACTTGATGCTCCTTCTTGATTTCTACCTCCGCAGCTTTTAGCATCGCGAAGAGCTCGGGAATTGTCTTATCCATCCCTTGCATATTATAGTTCATCACGAAGCTCTTGTAGCTTGGTGGCAGTGATTGAAGAACTCTATCAATGACACTATCATCAGGAATATTAACTCCCAGTTGAGTCAAGTGGTTGTGGTACCCAGACATTCTGAGTATATGTTCACTGACAGAACTATTCTCCTCCATCTTGCAGCTATAGAACTTATTGGAGACTTCATATCTCTCAATCCGGGCATTTGCTTGAAATATTAACTTCAACTCCTGGAATATCTCATATGCTCCATGGCGTTCAAAATGTCCTTGAAGTCTCGGTTCTAAGCCGTAAAGCATGGCACACTGAACTATCGAGTAGTCATCATCTTTGCTTTGCCAGACGTTCATAACATCTGGTGTTGCTCCTACAGCGGTTTGGCACCTAGCGGTGCTTCCAGGACGTAATTCTTCTGTGACGCTCGGGTAATCAAGCTACAGTAAACCTCTGTTAATGATGCCACGTCACCCACGATTACTATGCTAACTCACGTTGGTTCGAAACCCGATTCAAATTCGAATTCAAAAATCAAGTCAACATAAAGGTTTTCAAATATTAAAACTAAAATGTTCGCGAAGTGCCCAATAATTCATAAGTTACTATTGGTGGGGTACCAAGTCTTTATGAAAAATTTAAAATGGAACTACTAAATAAAACAGTAGCAACGATTAGATAAATGCCTTTTATTAATTATAAAATATTGAACCATTTTATTTGGTTAACTTTTTGTGCCAGTGGTATAATTAGTAAAACTAAATTAGGTACTACTAAAATATTTTACAAACTAAAATAGATTGAAGAATGAATAAACAGGAAAAGAATATAAAAACAAAGCCAAAAGAAAAACAAGAAAAGCCCCCTTGGTCCAACTGGGCTTTAGCCCATTCGACCGGCCCACCGACGCCGGCCACCCCACCCCTATCCCCTCACGAAACCCTAGCCCGGATCCCACTCCCACTTCACCCCCACGATCCCCTTCTCTTCACCCGTCTGGATCGGGATTGAGGCGACCTCGCCTCGTCCCCATCGCCCATCGCCCCTGGCGCATGCCCCCCCCCCCCCCGTCGCCCCGCTTCCTCCCCGACACGTTCGCCTCATACATCACCCATCTGGATCGAGGGAACGACCCGCCGACGCCCGCCGCTCGACCTCGACGCCCGTCGCCACCACCACGACGCCGCCGTCGCCGGCCACCATGCCGGCCTGCCTCCTCGCTTCCTCAACCCTCTCATCGCCGGGAAGTCGTCCCCGTCCTCCGCCACGACAACCGCTGCCATTTTCCCTACAACTCCGGTGAGGACCCCGGTCCTCCTCCCGTGCCCTCACGTCGGCGCTCGCCCCAGCCTCGCCGTGGTCGTCCTCGCCGTGCGTGTAACACCCTCGATGCGACTATATCTCCCACGTGTCGAGGCACGACTTAGAGGCATAATCGCATTGAAGGCATATGTCGCAAGTAGGCAATCTTCACAACATCCCATGTAATATAAATATAAAGGGGAGATAACATAGTTGGCTTACACTCGCCACGTCAATCAAGTACATAAATAACATTACATCATCCAAACACTCATGGCCCGACTACGGCGCCAAAATAAAAGATAACCCAACATGCGACACGGTCCCCGATCACCCCCAACTGGGCACCACTACTGATCATCAGGAAAGGAAACATAGTAACGTTGAGAGTCCTCGTTGAACTCCCACTTGAGCTCGAGCGCGTCACCTGGAGCGGAATCATCAGGCCCTGCATCTGGTGTAATAGTAATCTGTGAGCCACAGGGACTCAGCAATCTCGCACCCTCGCGATCAAGACTATTTAAGCTTATAGGTAAGGCAAGGTAAAATATAAGTGGAGCTGCAGCAAGCGACTAGCAAGTATGGTGGCTATCCTTTTCGCAAAAGAGAGCGAGAAGAGGAGGCAAAGCACGAGCGAGAAACTAGAGGGCAACCTGCGCAAACATTACTCCAACACCGTGTCCACTTCCCGGACTCCGCCGAGAAGAGGCCATCACGATAACACACTTAGTTGATTCATTTTAATTAAGTTAAGGTTCAAGTTATCTACAACCAGACATTAACAAAATCCCATCTGCCCATAACCGCGAGCACGGCTTTCGAAAGTTCAAATCCCTGCAGGGGAGTCCCAACTTAGCCCATGACAAGCTCTCATGGTCAACGAAGGAATAGACCTCCTCCCAAGATGTTCCGATCAGACTCGGTATCTCGGTTCTTCAAGACACTTCGACAGGTTAAAACAAGACCAGCAACACCGCCCAAATGTGCCGACAAATCCTGATAGGAGATGCACATATCTCGTTCTCAGGGCACACTCAGATGAGCGCTCCGTACAACTAAAACCAAACCTCGAGTTTCCCCGAGGGGGCGCTGCACAGGGCTCTAGTTTGGACCAACACTCAGAGGAGCACTGGCCCGGGGGGTTTAAATAAGATGACCCTCGGGCTCCGGAAACCCAAGGGAAAAAGAGGCTAGGTGGCAAATGGTAAAACCAAGGTTGGGCATTGCTGGAAAAGCTTTAATCAAGGCGAACTATCAAGGGGTCCCATTATAACCCAACCGCGTAAGGAACGCAAAATCCGGGAACATAACACCGATATGACGGAAACTAGGGCGGCAAGAGTGGAACAAAACACTAGGCGAGAGGCCGAGCCTTCCACCCTTTACCAAGTATATAGATGCATTAAGATAACAAGAATATAATGATATCCCAACAAGTAAATAAATGTTCCAACAAGGAACGCCTTCAATCTTCACCTGCAACTAGCAACGCTATAAGAGGGGCTGAGCAAAGCGGTAACATAGCCAATCAACGGTTTGCTAGGACATGGTGGGTTAGAGGTTTGACATGGCAATTTGGGAGGCTTGAAAGCAAGTGGTAGGCATCGTAGCATGGCATAGCAAAAGAGCGAGCAAACTAGCATAGCAAAGATAGTAGTGATTTCGAGGGTATGATCATCTTGCCTGCAAAGTTGTCAGAGTTGACTGGATCCTCGAAAGCAAACTCAACGGGCTCCTCGTTAGCGAACTCGTCTCCCGGCTCTACCCAAACAAGACAAACAAGCAACAAGGACACAATCAACCACGTGCAAGGATCAAACAATATGATGCAAAGATGATATGCTATGCGGGGATGCGATGCGGGATGCATATGCAAGATATGACAGGAAATGCAAGAACCTGGCCTCAACTTGGAAATCCAAGTGTGCCACTGGAAATAAGAGATGAAATCGCTTGAAAACGATATAAAGAACGTCGGAATCGGAGTTACTGTTTGGAAATGGCAAGCGATTCAAAAATGACACCGGTCTGCAATTTACAGCAAGTAGCCATCTAAATGCAATGAGATGAACATGCTACAGCACCCAAACATGACAACAAATTAATGGCAGGGAGGCATTCAAGATGCTTAACAAAAGTCTAGCACTGAGCTACGGCCAATTCATCCATTAACAGGTTCAAACAAGCATGGCAAACATGCATATGAAAAACAGATCTCAGACTTAGTGAAACTAACACTTGTCTGGAATTTCAGATCAGGTAGCACTATTCGGAGGATCAAAACTACATGCTACAGGACCTGAACATGGCAAAGTAAAGCATGGAATGGAGCTACTCAAAGAGCTTAACAAAAGTCCCTTAGTGACCTTGAGCCAAAAGGGATCAGAAAATACAATTGCAAGCATGTGAACATAGCAAAAACATAATCAGTTTTCAGACTTAGTGAAAACTGGAGCATGCTGAAAACAGATATCAAGTAGGCATGTTTACGAGCTCGATGCACTCACTACGGTGCAATTCATGCTAAACTAATCATACACCCATCAAGAATACACAAAATGAAAGCTAGAAATGGCAAGAACAATAGCATAGCATGCATGGATCAACTACAACATCACCGGCAAAATTGCAAACAAGTTGACAATCTGCCCAGATTCACAAAGTAGCAAAAGTAGAGCTCGATTGACTCAAGCTAGGGTGCTCCATAATTGCAAACAAAGACATGTATTGATAGATAACTACAATATTAACAAAACATCCTTACTTATCATCCTCAAACGAGGCATGGATCACTAGGAAACAACATGAACATATGGCATCATGAGATAAACAGATCAAGGACTTGGTGGAAATGCTAAGTCCCTGAAATCAGAATTACCAAGTGCACCACTTTGCAAGCTTGTGCTAGTCACCACACACATCACAAAAATACATGGGTTGCACCTCTGGAAAGATGACAAAACCCTTAACAAAACATATGTAGAGCATAAGGGCATATCATGCACACATTAATCATGGCAAAAATGACAAAAACCTAAATGGAGTAGCAGATCTGACAAATATCTCAAGTAGCCCTCTTCTAACAGCATTTCAGGCATCAAGATGAACTCAAATGAAAATGATGCAATGAAATGATATGATGTACTCTCTGAGATGAACATTTTGATATGCTATAAGCCAAAAACGGAGTTACGGATGAGGAGATACGATGCTATGAACATGGGCACTTGGGCTAGGAAAATCCAGGGACTTAGTGAAAAAAATAACCTCTCTCAGATCTAGGGTTGGCATGGAATCCGAGGCGCGGTCGGGGCACTGTTCACCGGCGGCGGGGATGACGCCGGAGGAGGTCGCCGGAGCTGCGGGCTTCACCGGAGTCGAGGGAGAGGCGAGGAGGCGCGGGATCCGGCGTGGGGAAGACGGCGAGGCGGCACGGACGCCGAGGCGGCCGCGGACGTTGCTGGCGGCGACCGGCCGAGGCGGCGGGGCGGCGGCGGCGGGCGAGGCGGCGGCGGACGATGGCGGCGGCGGCGGGCGAGGGAGACGAGGCCCGGGTGGCGGCGGCGGATCCCGGGCCGCGGGGGCCGGCCACGGGCCGAGCGGGCCCGCGCGGAGTGCGGCGGCGATGTGGGGCGCCCGCGCCACGTGGCGCGCCCCGCGGGCGGCGGACGCTGTCCGACGCGGGCGACGTGTCGGCCGGGAGGAGCGAATTTTAGGGTTAGGGAGAGGGGATCCGCGAATTTTCGGAGGGGACTAATATAGGCATAGAGGGAGCTAGGAGAGTCCAAATGAGGTGCGGTTTTCGGCCACGCGATCGTGATCGAACGCTCTAGATGATGGAGAGGGTTTAGGTGGGTTTTGGGCCAAATTGGAGGGGTGTTGGGCTGCAACACACACGAGGCCTTTTCGGTCCCTCGATTAACCGTTGGAGTATCAAACGAAGTCCAAATGGTACGAAACTTGACAGGCGGTCTACCGGTAGTAAACCAAGGCCGCTTGGCAAGTCTCGGTCCAATCCGGAAATGTTTAATCCCCACACACGAAAGAAAGCTAGAAATGACCACCGGAGGAGAACGAAGCGCCGGAATGCAAAACGGACAACGGGGAAAATGCTCGAATGCATGAGATGAACACGTATGCAAATGCAATGCACATGATGACATGATATGAGATGCATGACAACGAAAACAACACACGGAGAAAAACCCGAACCCGAG
>NW_024112959.1:0-9855 GCF_003073215.2 Triticum urartu | reverse complement strand
GGACTGTGAGAGCTTGTGATGGGCTAAGTTGGGACACCCCTGCAGGGTTTTGAACTTTCGAAAGCCGTGCCCGCGGTTATGGGCAGATGGGAATTTGGTAATGTCTGGTTGTAGATAACCTGAAACTTATCTTAATTAAAATGAATCAACATAGTGTGTGGCCGTGATGGTCTCTTTTCGGCGGAGTCCAGGAAGAGAACACGGTCTCGAGTTATGCTTGAACGTAGGTTGTTCTAGGATCACTTCTTGATCATAGTTCATCGATCGTGCCTTTGCCTTCTTTCTCTCTCTCATTTGCGTAGTTAGCCACCATACATACTAGTGCTTGCTGCAGCTCCACCTAATACCTTTTCCTACATATAATCTTAAATAGTCTTGATCGCGAGGGTGTGAGATTGCTGAGTCCCCGTGACTCACAGATTACTTCCAAAACCAGATGCGGGGACCGATGATACCGCTCCAGGAGATTCGACTGAGCTCAAGTGGGAGTTCGATGAGGACTCAGGACGATACTACGTTTCCTTTCCAGATGATCAGTAGTGGTGCCCAGTTGGGGCGATCGGGGACTTTGTTGCATTTGGGGTTGTTCTTTATTTTGGTTCCGTAGTCGGACCTTGATTGTATCTGGATGAATGTAATGATATTTATGCATTGTGTGACGTGGCGAGTGTAAGCCAACTATGTATCTCTTTTCCTTATTCATTACATGGGTTGTGTGAAGATTACCCCACTTGCGACATTGCTTACAATGCGGTTATGCCTCTAAGTCGTGCTTTGACACGTGGGAGATATAGCCGCATCGTGGGCGTTACAAGTTGGTATCAGAGCCTTCCCCGACTTAGGAGCCCCCTGCTTGATCGAATCGTTGGCGTTGTTGAGTCTAGAAAAATGTTTTGAGTCATTTAGGATTATATATATCGAGAGTAGGATTCTTTTTACTCCTCAGTCCCTTCGTCGCTCTGGTGAGGCATCCTGACGTAGAGTTTTGACTCTTCTCTTCTCAAATTTCACTAAAAGAAATTAGGATCACGCGGGTATCTTGGAATCGTTCCGATGGATTTGTGACGAGAACATTGTTCTTGGTGCCTCCTGACATTTAGGGGTTGTGGCAGTGTCCCGGGGAGTTGAGCTCCGAGGTGTTGTCGTCACAATTTTATCGTTGCAATTCTGGAATACCTGAGTTTCACCGACATCGAAAATCTCTTTTATGCAGTTGTTGGTGAGATAACCTCGACGCCACCCAGTACTGGGGCGGGAGTTCGGGAGTATCGCCATAACTCGTATAACGGATGCTTTTCGAAGGTTGAGGTAAATGATTTCGAAGGTTTCTTGTTATGTGTTGAAGGATGGATACAGCTGGATGTAGGATTTGCTAGCTTTGGGTGAGATATTATGCTTCCCCTGTATCCCCAACACCTGATTGCATAACCGAGAAAATTTCGGGAGTTTCATAGGTGGGAATTCATGTAGCTCTAGTATTTCTTCCCGGATATTTGGTTTGTGATTGGGTAATCCTCACCAAGTATTTGTTCTTGTCCGTACCTTTGTTTTATTCTTCTACCTCTATCTAAGTGGCTTCTCAATTTATGGAAGTGTGACCATTTCAATTGGAATGCATTCGTTCATTTTGTTCGGATGTTAAGACTATATGTTGCATTTCGATCCATTTGATTCAGCTTGAATATATGTCTGTCAAGATGCTAAGAGATGTCACCCTCTTCAGGATGGCTCCTCCAACGCGTCAGAATCCTGAACCGCCACCACCACCTCCACCTCCGGAGGCATGGCAAGCTGTGATGGCCGCTACCAATGCCAACACGCAGCTGATCATGCAAATATTGCAAGAGTGCAACCAAGGGAACTAAGGCCATGGCAACAATCAGAATCAGTTTGCTACACTTAACCAGTTCCTCGCTAACCAGCCAAATACCTTCAGCAACTGTGTCGAGGCAACAGACGCTGATGATTGGCTCATGGATATCTGCAAGCATTTCGAGTGCAGCAACGTCAGGCCTGAGGACTTTGTCAAGTTTGCCTCCTTCCAACTCAAAGACCAAGCTGCAGAATGGTTTCAGCAATACAAAGATTCTAGAGGAGGTCGTGTGATTACCTGGGATGAATTCCATCAAGACTTCAAAGCTCACCACATACCTCAGAGTGTTGTTGAGAGCAAGCATGAGGAGTTCCGCAATCTGAAGCAAGGCAGCTTGTCTGTTTATCAATATAACATCATGTTCCAGAAGCTCGCTCGTTTCGCTAAGCAAGACGTCCCTGACGAGAAGAGCATGATTTATCAGTTCAGAGGTGGCCTCAGAGAAGATCTCCAACTAGCTCTTGTGCTTTTCGAGCCGCAGAACTACGATGAGTTCTAAAATATGGCACTGAAACAAGAGACTGCTCAACTCAAGTGCGATGCTTCCAAGAAACGAGTCAGGGATGCAACTCCTTCTTCCTCAACTCAAGTGGCAACTAAGCAGCAAAAGTATTGGTTGCCTCCTCCTCCTCCTCCGTTTCGTCAGCCTTATCAGCAGAAGAGCAAAGGTGGCAATGGATCTTGGTGCCTCCTCTTCCATGTACTGTTGAAAGTGCAACTATCCCTAGGTGGTTTTGGTAATTCCTAACAACATATAGCTCATTGAGCTAATGCCATTTCAAGATGAATATCTCACGAAAGCTCAATGATTGGCATGGCATGGATGAGAAAAGTGGACCCCTCAAAATGCTAAGGACAAAGGATTGGCTCAAGCTCAAAGATCAAGACTCTACATTTTCTATTTTAGTGATCCAAGATCACATTGAGTCTATAGGAAAAGCCAATACTATCAAGGAGAGACGAGGTGTTGCTTAATGAGGCTCTTGCTCAAAATTCTTAGTAATATGCTCCAAAATCCTCAACTACTTTCTCACATCCACATATGACCTAAACCAAAAGTCAAACTCGGCCCCACCGATTCTTTCGATCCGGCGCCACCGAGTTTCAAATGTCATAGCCACTGCCACAAACCCTAGGCAAATCGGTCTCTCACCAATAGGGATCTCGGTCTCACCGAGATGGGATTGTAATCTCTCTGTTTCCCTTCGTAATGTTTCGGTCCCACCGAGATGAGCGATCGGTCCCACCGAGATTGCAATGTAAACTCTCTGTTTTCCCTTCGTAACATTTTGGTCTCACCGATATGAGCGATCGGTCCCACTGAGTTTACCTGACCAACTCTCTGGTTAGATTATTACCAAAATCGGTCACACCGAGTTTGTGTAATCGGTCTCACCGAGATTACGTTATGAACTAACCCTAATCATATCGGTTCTACCGAGTTGCATGTCAGTCCCACCGAAAACCCTAACTGTCACTAGCTTTACTGAATCGGTCCGATCGAGTTTAACTATTCGGTCCCACCGAGATTGGCAAGTTGTGTGTAACAGTTAGATTTTGTGTGGAGGCTATTGAGGGAGTCCTGGATTAGGGGGTGTCCGGATAGCCCTAATCATATCGGCCGGACTCCTGGACTATGAAGATACAAGATTGAAGACTTCGTCCCGCGTCCGGAAGGGACTTTCCTTGGCGTGGAAGGCAAGCTTGGCGATAGGGATATGTAGATCTCCTACCATTGTAACCGACTCTGTGTAACCCTAGCCCTCTCCGGTGTCTATATAAACCGGAGGGTTTTAGTCCATAGGACGGAAAAACCATCATACCATAGGCTAGCTTCTAGGGTTTAGCCTCCTTGATCTCGTGGTAGATCTACTCTTGTACTACCCATATCATCAATATTAATCAAGGAGGAGTAGGGTTTTACCTCCATCGAGAGGGCTCGAACCTGGGTAAAACCATCGTGTCCCTTGTCTCCTGTTACCATCCGCCTAGACGCACAGTTCGGGACCCCCTACCTGAGATCCGCCGGTTTTGACACCGACATTGGTGCTTTCATCGAGAGTTCCTCTATGTCATCACTTTTAGGCCCGATGGCTTCTCCGATCATCAACGACGATGCGATCCAGGGTGAGACTTTTCTCCCCGGACAGATCTTCGTATTTGGCGGCTTTGCACTGCGGGCCAATTCGCTTGGCTATCTAGAGCAGATCGAAAGCTACGCCCCTGGCCATCAAGTCAGATTTGGAAGTTTGAGATACACGACCGACCTCCGCGGAGACTTGATCTTCGATAGAATCGAGCCGCAGCCGAGCGCACCGCACTGTCACGATGGGCAGGATCTAGCTATGCCGCCGAACAGTGCCGTGGAGGCCGCACCCGCATCAGCTCCGACCCTTAATTCGGACCCAACTGCGCCAATCAAGGATGGGTGGTTGGACACCGCCTCGGGGGCTGCAATCTCTATGGCGATCGGCCGAACACCAGCCCTATTCTCTGCGAAGCCCGTGACTCCAAGGAGCCGGACTCCTCTCCAGACTCCGAGCCCTCCGCGCCCCTACCGATCGAACCCGATTGGGCGCCGATCATGGAGTTCACCGCCGCAGACATCTTTCAGCACTTGCCCTTCGGCGATATTCTGAATTCACTAAAGTCTCTCTCTTTATCAGGAGAGCCCTGGCCGGACTATGGTCAACAAGGTTGGGATGCGGATGATGAAGAAATTCAAAGCCCACCCACCACCCACTTCGTAGCCACTGTCGATAATTTAAACGACGTGCTCGACTTCGACTCCGAAGACATCGACGGTATGGACGACGATGTAGGAGATGAACATGAACCAACGCCTATAAGGCACTGGACAGCCACCTCATCTCATGATGTATACATGGTGGACACACCCAAAGGAAGCGACGACGAGGAACACAGGGATGCAACGAGGGATCATTCACTCGAAAAGCAATCAAAGCGGCGATGTAAGCGCCGCTCCAAGCCCCGCCTCGACAGAGACAGCAGCCATACAGACCCAGCCATAGAGCAGGACGAGCCGGCGGACGACGAACATGCCTTCGAGCAACCGTCCGAACAGGGCAACTTGGATAAACAAACCGAACACCCCGTCCCCGGCGAAAAACAACAGTCCGGACGACCTTACGCCGGATAGGCTCATGGAGCAGAAGAACCTCCACAAAAGGCTCGTCGCCACTGCGCGTAGCCTGAAAAAGCAGAAGCGGAAGCTCAAAACTGCGGAAGATGCACTCAGAATCAGATGGAGCAAAGTACGCAACACCGCAGACAAATATGGCGGCAGTCGCCGCACAAAAAGCTATCCAAAGCGAAAGCTACTGCCTGAATTTGACGAGGAGGCCTTAGAGCCCCCGCAGTCAAAAAATAGGAAAGCCACCCGGTCGGATAGACGACCGCATGGCCAGCATGGAGCGGCACCGCACACAAGCTGGCACGCGATCCACCAAAGGATCCGCATCAAAAAGATGGCCCAGACAGATCTATCTATGGGCCAAGAAAGCAAGCTCTAGTAAGCAATGCAACACAACAAATATCCGAACATCACGGCACACCCAAATACAGGGGTGCCGCACACCCCCTATGTTTCACCGATGAGGTGCTGGACCATGAATTTCCAGCGGGATTCAAGCCCGTAAACATAGAGGCGTACGACGGAACAACAGACCCTGGGGTCTGGATCGAGGATTATATCCTCCACATACACATGGCCAGAGGAGATGACCTCCACGCCATAAAATACTTACCTCTCAAGCTTAAAGGGCCAGCCCGGCATTGGCTCAAAAGCCTTCCCGAAAACACCATTGGAAGTTGGGAAGAGCTTGAGGATGCTTTCCGGGCAAATTTTCAAGGGACCTATGTCCTCCGGATGCAGAAGATCTCAGTCACATAACTCAACAGCCCGGAGTCAGCCCGGAAATTCTGGAACAGATTTCTTACTAAAAAGAATCAGATAGTCGACTGTCCGGACGCCGAAGCCCTAGCAGCTTTTAAGCATAACGTTCGAGACGAATGGCTCGCCAGACACCTCGGCCAAGAAAAGCCAAGAACAATGGCCGCATTAACAAGCCTCATGACCCGCTTTTGCGCAGGAGAGGACAGCTGGTTGGCAAGATGTAGCACCAGCGACCCAAGTACATCTGAAGTTAGGGATGGAAACGGAAAACCCCGACGCAGCAAGGACCAGCGCCGGAATAAGGGAAACAGCCCAAAGAGCACGGCGGTCAACGCCGGATTCAAAAGCTCGCGCAGAATCAGAGAAAGCCGCCCCTCAAGGATAACAGGACGAGCTATCCAACTTAAACAAAATCTTGGACAAGATATGTCAAATACACAGTACTCCCGGGAAGCCTGCGAACCATACCCACAGAGATTGTTGGGTTTTCAAGCAATCCGGCAAACTCAACGCCGAACACAAGGGGCTCGACACACCAAGTGAGGACGACGAACCCCACAAGCAGAGCACCAGGAAACAAAAGGATTTCCCACAAGAAGTCAAAACAGTAAACTACTTCACGTGACGAACAGAATGGCGCCAACAGAGATACGCGCCATACGGCCTACCCAAAGGAGTGTCGCCAATGGTTGTTAAAACCGATCACCTTCGACCATCAGGATTACTCTAGAAGTATCCGGAACGCAGGCTGGACTGCCTTGGTATTAGATCCAATAATCGGCGGACTCCATTTTACAAATGTCCTGATGGACGAGTGGTCTAAACCTGTTATACCAGGACACAATCCGCAACATGGGGATAGACCCAACAAAAATTCGCCATAGCAAAACCTCCTTTCAAGGGGTAACGCCAGGCCCGGATGCCCGTTGCATGGGTTCTCTCCGGCTAGAAGTTATGTTCGGCTCCCCCGATAACTTCCGTCGCGAACAGCTAACTTTCCACATCGCCCCATTCTCAAGTAGCTATCAAGCACTGCTGGGACGCGAAGCTTTCGCCCGCTTTAACGCAATACCGCATTATGCATCTCTTACGCTTAAGATGCCCGATCCACGAGGCATCATCTCATTAAAGGGAAAACATTGAGTGTTCCTCCCGCGCGGAAGGCAGTGCGACTGCCTTGATAGCCCCACAATAAAGCGGCTTCACCAGCCAAAGCACCTAAACAGGTCGTCAAGACCACGGACACGGCTAGACGAGTCCGGCATAAACATACAATTGATAAAGGCTTAATAGCCGTATACCCCTGTACTAGGGGCTCCGCGCATATAAAACAAGAGATAACAAAGCTCAATTTTACCCATTTTGATTTATACTTTGTTTATTTAGTATAACTCATGTTTGGAACGATCTTTCTTCAACTAAGTTCCTCTCTTTTACAGATGAACACCGTGCTACGCCCGTCCAGGATACGGCACAACGGAGACACAGGCGCAGACGTGCAGCAGGGACCCGTTCCAAGGATTCTTTTCAGATTAGACCTGCGTAAACCTTTTTTACTGTCTCTTGTTGATACACATCCCCTGGTTTCTTGGTATACCAAGGAGGAGGCTGGCGTTTTTTGCCATGTGGCACGTCAGAGTTTGCGCGTACTGGACTAGGGCTTATTACTAAGGCGTTATCGCGCCCTCATAAAGACATACCTAGGGAGTGTCGGCGTCGGCGAGTTTTGGCCTTATATGCATCAGCTCCGAATCATGTCTTTCGTCAAATGTTGGGTTTGCCCGTCCTGTGTTTTGCTACCTTACGTTCCGCTCTATCGGCTAAGGCGGCACCAGGAGAACTACTGCGATTGTGCCCCGGTTCGGCCAGGCGAGCACCTCAGTAGAGAAAGCCGAAAACTGACTATCATGATATAGCTTGAGACTGGTCAACCACTCGATGACTTAACGGAATCTTTAGGATTCATCCGCATTGACGAAGGGCCGCTTCCCGGCCAGGCACATACGCGCCCCGAGTTCGGGCGAGCGCAGGCGCCACCAGGGGCTATATAAGTAGCCTCACTGTCAAACTCCTATGGCTAAGTGAAAGTGATAAAGCATCATAGTCCGATTGCCTAGTTCGCTGCGCTATCACCTCCTTTGTAGGACCAAGACGTTGGATCAAGTGTGAAAATGCGCCTTCTGCGAACACCCCCGCATTATGTCCGTGGGGCCTGAAGCCGACGACTGCCATCTTTCAGATTATATATACATATATGTTAAACGGCCGCACAGGAGGTATTATAATACTTGCAGGCACAAGTATAAAAAGCTTCTACAATTTATCAAAATATTGTTTTACAATAATATATGCTATTCGAATATAGTATCCTTCGAGCACTGCGTCTCTATTAAACGAGCGCCTTGCAGAACTTCCTGAAAATAGTGCTCGGCAGGTACTCGGCTTCCATCCGAGTCTGGGGATGCAACAGCGGTGGCTTCCATTTCCGCCCAGTATGTCTTGACACGGGCAAGAGCCATCCGCGCACCCTCTATGCACGCTGACCTCTTCATCGCATTGATATGCGGCGCCGCACCAAGGAACTACTGCACCAAGTTGAAATAACTTTTCGGCTCTTGCGTCTCTGGCCACAGATGACTCATGACATACTTCATGGCGAGTCCGGACAACCTATTTAGTTCGGCCCATTCGGCCAAACGATCGGCTCATGACAGTGGACACTCCGGATTGTGGAACTGCGACCAAAGAGCTTTTCCACTTCGCGATCTTCTTGATCTCGGAAGTGTTCGGCCGCATCTGCGCACTCGCTGCCAAATCCAGATAGGTGTCCGCCGTACTCCACATCTCGGTCTAACGGAAGCATGTTTAGGATCACAGAAATTCCTCCGCAGCATAAAGGGCTTTCCAGCCGCGATCTCTCCGGCCTGACGCAGCTCCTCCTTCATAGCTCTCATCGCAGAGCGAGCATCCTTGGCATCGGCAACGGCCTTCTCCAGGTCCGTCTGTTCCGCCTGATCTTCTTTTTCAAGAAGCTTGCAACGGTCAGCAGCGCTCTTCAGCTTCACAGCCATCTCGGCCATTTCCTTCTTGCTTCGGCAGTGAGCAGCCTGTTCGGCTTTCAGCTCTTCAATTGCCTTTCCGGCAGCCGCATCACTTTTCCTGGCTTGCTCCTTGGCTCGGGCAAGTTCCGCCCGAAGATTCTCCATGGCAGCAGCACCATCTGCATCAAGCGCACACATTGTAAGATACTGGCATAAAGCTCCTCTTACCAGGTGCCGCCGGAGTAATTACATACCTTGTGCCTCGTCAAGCCGCTTGTTGACAAGCGCGATGTCGGCATCTGCCACGTCAAGTTGCCGCTTTAGCTCGGCAAATTCATCAGTCCGGCTGGCCACCGACACTTCGCCACCTACGTATGAAGGCGGCATATTAGACCTGGGATTATGATCCTCTGCGCGCCGTCACTTTTGACAATGCACAGAGTCTCAGGGGCTACTATCTACACAGGGCGCATCTTATTTATGCGCAACTGTCCAAAAAGGGTACATTATTTCGCGTACCTCAAAACCTGTCAGTAAACTCCTGACGGCCTCATGCAATCCGCTCTCCGCGGATGAAATCCTCTCAATCACCGTACCCATCAATGCACGGTGCTCCTCTGAGATAGATGCTCGCCCTAGCAGATCCTTCAGCTCCTCCGACCGCGCACCAGACGGTGCCGGACTCGTCCGATGGCCCTTTTCGAAGGCCGGACGCGGAGGGCTTTGGGGGGCCATATGACTACCTTCCGGCCCTGCCGGATTCGGAGAAACCCTCCGCGACGATACCTCAGGGTCGCCCGCCTCGCAAGGCGGTACGGCAGGGGGAGGCGTTCCGCTCTCCATCATCTCCGGAAGAAGATCCCCCGAAGACGAGCTCTGCTGAGAAGGGCTAAGGTCCGAGCTACAAGGTAAATTTTCGATTACTTTCTCAGATATAGCAAGGATTTCTCTCATTTCTTAAAAAGAAAAACTCCTCTCTACTTACGGCTCGGTGGAGGGCTGATCCCCTTGAGGGCATAATTCGG
>NW_024112958.1:0-9981 GCF_003073215.2 Triticum urartu | reverse complement strand
CAAGTCCACCAGCTAAATCTACAAACATAGTATCACCTGCTCCACCAGCTGCAGCATCCGCTTCAACTGTACCAGCATCTCAACCACTCTCGTTTTGCTTCGGACTGGCCAGTTCCCAAGCTGCCTTCACACCTAACACTACTTCCGAAGCACTGCTGACACAACAGGACTTGGCAAGATCAGATGAACCTCATGAGCATCAACACCAAGACGGTACCTGACCGAGTCAAGTTGCAGTTGCATGCTCCTTTATATGTACTCTCACAGTTTGATGTACACTAACACTTTCCATATTCGTTGTTGAACTAGCACCACGGCGCAAGCGGAAACAGACATCAGGGATAATGCTTGATAGATTAACAAAATCTAAAGGAGGAAGAATGGAGATCCATTTTGAGGCAGGTTTAAAAAGGCCACGTGATGCTACAGAGTCAGCCAAGTTAGTATCAGAGGCAGCCGTTGCCGTTAGGTGTCATGCACGTATCCTCCCAACGTGGATCCAGTACAGGAATGAGAAAGACAATACCCAGTTTAACACCTTCCTTGACCATTTATCCGTAAGTAATGTTATTCATCGCAATTAGTAATATTGTCTTGCTCTGTCCCATACTTTCTAGCTTCCTCCTAATAAGACTCACATTCTTTTTTCAACAGATGAGGTTCAAGTTGGATCCGAAAGATGATGCAACTAGACAAGCATGCACTCATGTTTTTCAGTCTGCTCTGCGACAGTATCGGTACCACCTTAGAAAATCTCACTTTGAAGGCAAGGCTAACAATGAAATCGCCCAAACATCTCCAGTGGAATATATTACAGATGAAGACTGGACAACCCTCGTTAAACACTGGTCTGATCCAAAGTATCAGGTAGGCTATATGTATTTGATCAGACCACATATTGAACTTGTATTTATGTATGTGCCTTACAAGTGTATCTTCTTCTAGGCTAACTGTTTGAAGAACAAAACCAACCGTTCTAAAGTGAAATTCCAACAGACACAGGATCTCGTAGCTATATTGCACACTGCGAGGCTCTTGTAAATAGCTGCTACTTCCTTCTTTTTGTGCCATATTATCGTATCTATATTGACTTGTTCCAAATACAGAGGAAATCCCGTCGCGGACCAAAAAGAACCTGAACCGAATGCAGTGCAAATCTTCAAGGATTGCCACACCAGCAAGATGAAGGGCATGAGCACACCAGTTCAAGCCGCTGTTGTAAGTCCTTACTCCTCCTGCCTTGAACTGATTGGTACTGTGATGTGTTCATTTAACTACTTGGTTTGCAGCCAATGTCAGTTACTCTGTTCACTTTTATTCACAGTTGTCTTAACGTATCATTTCACCTTACATGGTTTAAAAGAGATGAAGGATATTCTTTTGGTCTTGATCTGTAATCTAGTTGTTATGTTCACGTGCGCACACAATGATAAAATAGCATGTTTGTTTTATATCTGTTTGCCCATGATATGAATGATGTCATACTATGTTCATCCTACTTTAAACCATGTCTCTTTATCCTTAGATGTCAACGAATGTGAGGAAATAGACAATACAGTAGGCATGCTACATGGACATATGTTCCGAAAGTGATTTTATTATGTAGTTGGCACTACAATACATGCTAATGTATTACAGTAGTTCACCAAAATAAGTTATGTATAAACGTTTAACCTACTTTGTTTGTTTTTGTCTCATTAGTAACTTATCTGGTACACTAATCTACAAGTTCAAACTTTCAGGAAGCTATGGAACAAATGATTGAACAGCCACAACCACCTGAAGGTGACGAGGCTACTACAGGCACAATGTCACCTCTTGCTGCAGTGCGTCAGTATCTCTCCACTAACAGTGCAAAAAGCACCTTCCTGCGTAATTCTGGGTTGGTTGTCAAGGTAACCTCGTCCAAATCGCCTACTGAACAAAATCTTCCTGCTAGACAGAGTGATATATCTGTGCTCCAGACACAAGTCCAATCCCTAATGGACGTTGTTTCGGAAACAAGAATAGTGGTTGAGAAATGTCGTCAAGATATGAATGGTTTTGAAACCAGACTATCAGACATTCGCTTCGTTGTTCAAGAGCAATGGCGGAAAAAAGGTGGAGATCGTGCTGCTCCATCAGATTCTACAGCCTGAAACATTAGCACTCAGGTCAAATGATCTGTGCTTCTATACATCTGATGGTGCTTTTATCTGGAAGGACTGTAAACTTTATGCCAACATGCCTTTTGTTGTATGGTTGGAATTTATTTTGTTGTGATACAACATTTATGATGCTGCCTCAGGCTGCAGTAATTACGACGCTATTTTTGTATAGTGTAGGTTTATCTTAGTAATGTATTCGGCCGAAAGCTTTGTAGGAGCCCAACATGCCAACATTCGTCGGGCCCATTCCAATTGGGCTAAAAACGATTACGGGCCGAAATTGGCATGTAGCCCACTAAAAATATCTGGGCCTAAATCAGCATAAGCTTTCATATTTTTCTGGTAGGCTGTGCCCATAGTGGGCCTTTAACAGGCCTAAACATAATTTGGGCCCTCAGTAAAAATAGGCCGTTTACAGGTGTAAATATCTCGAGCCCATAAAATACATGGGCCTTTAATAGACCGAAAGTGAGATTGGGCCCTGATTGTGCCAAATAACCCACTGGACTTTAACAGGCCAAAATTCGGACGGGCCGTAAATGCGCCGACCTAATACACGGGCCTTAACAGGCCGGAACTTCGGTCGGGCTAGATTATCGTCATTTTTATATGGGCCGTTAATGGGCCCGATATGACGTTGGGCCACATATGGCCCATGGTTTACGTCCGGCGTTAACAGGCCGAAAATGACAACAGGCCGAAAGTGGCCCAAGCTATAGTGGGCCTCTAACAGGCCGAATGTCAGACATGGCCGAATATGACCCAAATCCTTCACGGTCGTTTATGGGCCGAAAGTTTTGATGGCCTGTAAATGGGCCCAAATGAAGCCGGGCCTTTAACAGGCCGAAAATACACCGGGCCATAATTCGGCCCAATTACTTAGCGGACTGTTAACGGGCCAGAAGAGACCATGGGCCGCGTTGATGACAAGTTTAGGACAGGCCGTTGACGGGCCGATTTGATAGAGAATGTTGGGCCTTTAGCTGGGCCGGACCATTATGGTCGGCAGAATCTTGTGGGCCTTTAGCTGGCCCAGCCCATTATGGTCCGCAAAATCTTGTGGGCCTTTAGCTGGGCCGGCCCATTATGGTCTACAAAATCATGTGGGCCTTTAGCTAGGACGGCCCATTATGGTCCGCTAAATTTTGTGGGCCTTTAGCTGGGCCGGCCCATTATGGTCCGCTAAATCTTATGGGCCTTCGGTTGGGCCGGTCCATTTAATCTTTGTGGGCCACTTTTGGGCCGGTCCACGTGTCAACATATCATAGGCCCATCTCGGCTGACACGTGTTTCGTCAGCCAATGAGAATTTTACACGTGGAAAATCGGCATTGGTCGTGGCTGTTAACGGGTTATCGGATCCAAAATCCGACCCGATAGCTTAACGGCGTTCCGTTACGGTGGATGCCACGTGTCGGTCACCCTTGACGAAAGCACTTCTGTGACGCGCGATTTATCGTCATGGAAGTGGACACTTCCGTGATGATAATTTTGGCAATGTCATGGAACACTTCTACGACAGCACAGGTATGACTATCTTGATTCTGTCATAAATTTGTCATGGATGTACATGCATGACAGAAACGCGACCTACTGTGACAAACACGTATCATCACGGAAGTGTATTTTTTGTAGTGCATCAAATATATTGGCTTGCATGGAGTTTAAAAAAGAAGCTGTTGATCCTGATCTTCTTTGGAGGTGTACGAAATGTAGGAATTACATCTTATGGCCTCGGTACCTCATTAGCATCCGATCTGAATCTTTTGTTGTATATTCTTCTTGGTACATGCACGGTATGATGAGAATCAACATGTACTAATTCCTTCTCAAATACAGGAGCAATTTTTGGTCGACAAAACTGACGCACACGACCATCGTTTCCTTGACATAATTTGGTCGCATGCTTTTCATTATTTTTCGCAACTTTTTCATGACTTGACTCATTAAATGGCTCAGGTTCAGTAGGATTATTGATGAATGGTGTCATGCCCGCATCAATTTTCTCCAGTGCCATCGTTGCTGCGGCGTGACTTGGGGCAGCGTTTGGGGCGCCGGAACTTAGACTGTGTCTTAGGAGTTTTAACTGGATCTCCCTTGTCTTTGCCGCAAGGCTTTTTAAGTGTATCGATCATGTACACGTCATATGAAGGGGTGGTCGTCTCACCCCTGATGGCTGGCGGTTCTTGGCCTTGCTCCTTATTGGCATCGTTGTCTATACCATCAATGTTGTCGGAGCCAGAAGCGGGCCTGTCGGTTAAGTCCTCGACAGTGGCTATGAAGTGGGTGGCGGGTGGGAAGCGAAATTCTTGAAAGTGCGTTATATCGACTAGAGGGGGTGAATAGGCGATTTTTATGAAATTCTTCACTGAGGAATTTGCCGGTGAGGAAATTCCTTAGCGAAGAACTACTAGCAGCGGAATAAGTACTCAAAAGTAAACATAACAGAATACAAGCATAGTCATCATGATGAAATGAAGACAGGCACAGAGTACAGGAAGCGTAAGCACAGGATAACACAGGATGAAGACAAACAGACTGAAGAAATTGAACTGAGGAAATTGAGAAAGTCTTCAGTCAAAGTCTTCAAACACAGATATGAACAAGCACACAACACAGTTATGAGGAAATGAAAGAGTTGAGGAAATAGAACCAGTAAGCTTGGTGAAGACAATGATTTGGTAGACCAGTTCCAACTGCTGTCTCAGTTGTACGTCTGGTTGGAGCGGCTGAGTATTTAAACTCGAGACACAGTCCCGGACACCCAGTCCTGAACACGCAGCTCAGGACACCCAGTCCTCACCGTATTCTCCTTGAACTAAGGTCACACAGACCTCGTCCAATCACTCGTGGTAAGTCTTCAGGCGACTTCCAAACCTTCACAAACTTGGTCACTCGGCGATCCACAATTCCTCTTGGATGCTCTAGACCATGACGCCTAACCGTCTGGAAGAAGCACAGTCTTCAAAGGTAACAAGCGTCGGATCCACGCAGGATCAATCTCTTCAGTGATGCTCAATCACTTGGGGTTTGTAGGTGTTTGGGTTTGGGTTTTTCCTCACTTGATGATTTTCACTCAAAGTCCTCGGAGGATGGGTTGCTCTCAAATGACAAGTGTCAGTTTCTCTCGGAGCAGCCAACCAGCTAGTGGTTGTAGGGGGCGGCTATTTATAGCCTAGGGAGCAGCCCGACATGATAAGACATAAATGCCCTTCAATGATATGACCGTTAGGTGGATAGATATTTTGGGACAGCTGGTCATAGCACAGCAACGGTCGGAATTTTGAGTAGCAAAATCCTCAGGGCTATCATGTTCCTCACTGTGTAGGTAATCCGCACTGGCGAATTCCTAACTCCTCAGTCAGAACAAATTCCTCAGAGACCAGAAGAACTTCGTCTCTGTCACTGAAGAATATGACTGGACTGTATGAGATTTCCAATGGCTTCACTCGAAGGGATTGGTAGGTGTAGGATTTTGAGTTGAGCATCACATGGAAATTTTTCCTTAGTATTTCCTCGACCCCCTTTAACAGTACGGTGTTTCCTATGACTCAAAAAGAGAAAATGAAACTACGAAAACAAAAGTCTTCACGCTTCATGTTCCTCGAATGAATACCAAGTCTTCAAGGTCACACCAATTTCTTCACTTTCAAAGTCTTCAGAAAGTCTTCAGAAATCCAAAGTCTTCAGTCGAAGAACTTCATTTTTAGGGGTCGACTTTCTCTGTAAATATCAAACTCCTCATAGACTTATAGACCTGTGTACACTCACAAACGCATTAGTCCCTTAACCTATAAGTCTTCAATACACCAAAATCACTAAGGGGCACTAGATGCACTTACAATCTCCCCCTTTTTGGTGATTGATGACAATATAGGTTAAGTTTTCAACGGGGATAAACATATGAAGTGTAAATACTGATATTGAGGAATTTGATTGCAAGATATAGAAGAACTCCCCCTGAATATGTGCATGTGAGGTATTTGCTTTTGAAGCATTGCACACTTGAAGAGTAGAATCATGGAGATCTCCCCCTATATCTTGTAATTCATACACGCATTTGACATATCAAAGTGAAGAATTTGAAATGCATGATGAAATATGGTGACTGATGTAATTCAGCATGCGTGCAATAATATTAACGAGGAATAAGCATGCAGAAAAGCATCAAGAGTATCAGAGCACCATCGGGTTTAAGTTTACAACTCGATCCAATAAAGTCTCAGAAGAACGAGAGTTGTAACTTAAAAAAAAACGCCCATATAGAAAGACCCGCTTGAAGACTAACTCAAAATTCTCCCCCTTTGTCATCAAATGACCAAAAGGATCGAATATGAGGACTAACGCCCCTGAAGAATATCAAGTTGATGAAGGAGCGCCAGCGTTGTTGGGGTCGTTTGTCGTAGTAGGGCCTGCCGCAGTGTCGTCCAAGTCTTCATTTTCATCAGTGTCGCACGATGAAGAATATGAGCTGGCCACCAGAGAAGGAACCTTGACCTTCTTGAATTTCTTCGGTGGAGGTGCAGACCAGTCAAAATCTTCTTGAGACCCATTTTTCAGATCTTCTTCACCATATAGATGTGACAGGATTGCCCAGGTGCGACCGAAGACTTGATGGAGGTAGTAGTGGTTTTTCTTCACTGCATTGTGTGTGGCAGTCATGTTGTGAAGAAGTGAACCAAACTGACGCTTAACCCATTTGTGATTTCGATCCACCTTCTGGTGAAGACTAAGCAGAAGTTCACGGTCATCACACGCGGAGCAGTGGCTTGAGGAGTGGACTTGGGTGCATTGGCAGATTCATGTGTGGCAGAGCCATCATTGGTGGAATAAGAAGCAGCTTTGCGAAACTGACCATCCAATGACGAATGCCTTCATCTATAACAGCTGGTGCCTGCCCTTCCATCAACTGAGGATAAGTATGCTTGAGGACTTCATTGGGGCAAGTAGCTAAGGTGATTTCTAAAAATCAGCTTTGTTTTGAGTGAGACCTTTTTCTTGAGGAATCTCATATCCTAGGTGCATAAGGGCTTCAGATTAAATGGAGATAGTGCAACATTTGCAGAGTCCTCCATGAAGAAATCGTGATAATGACAGGTATGACATGAACGATGTTGAATACCAGATTCTTCATGATGCCAACAATTTCCTCGTCAGATGAGTCATGGCCTTTGATGGGACTGATTGTCCTTGTAAGAATACGATAGACAGTTCTGGGCACATACAACAATTCCTTCACGAGGAATTTGGTCTTGGTGCTTGACCTGGCTTCAAAGGTTTCATCAGCACCTGCATGTAATGATTTGTAAGCTCAGGTTCACTGTAGATGCAACAAGCTTCTTCAAGGGGAGGACTGAGTGGTAAGGCACGAAGCAATTCAGAGGCTGGTGCAGTGTAGTGAGTGTTTTCAGACATCCAGTCCAGCACCCATGAATTCACATCTTCAGAATCTCCTGTGATGTGCAGCGTTGCATAGAATTGAAGAATCAGTTCTTCATTCCAATCGCAGATGTCAGAGCAAAAGTTTAACAGTCCAGCGTCGTGAAGAACACTAAGGACTGGTGCGAAGCACGGCAGAGATTCCATATCCACGTGAGGAATATGCTCATGGTAGAAGATTTTCTCCTTGTTGAACAGCACTGAGGAATAGAAATTGGCTTGACTAGCAGTCCAGAAACGCCTCTTCCTAATGCGAGCAGAGTTATATGGGTTGTAATCTTCGAAGAATACGTGCTCCGAAGAAATCATCAGCCTTGAACTTTTGCTTGTGTGAGAATGGATCCTTTGGCTTCGGCAGAGGAGTGTCAGTGAGTTGCATCACGACCTCAGGAATCTCAATCGCAGGTTCTTCAGGCTGAGGAATTTCTGGTTCCTCTTCAGTGGCAGTCTGCGTCAGATGTTCAGCAGCAGCAGTTTCTTCAGCGCTAGTGGCTGGAATTTCTTCACGCACAGATGAAGTGGGGTGAGTTTCTTCAGAGCCCATTTGAACAGTTTGTGCAGGGACTGAGGTATTTGCTGCAACGGTGTGAACATTGGAGAGTTTGGATGCTGACTTTCAGAATTCATCACTTGATTACGGGTGTGGAGCAGCCAACGTCCACATCTTCATCTTCCATTTCTTCAACGCCAGCCTCTTCAGCTGTGAACTGAGGCATGGGCGAGGAGATGACAGGTGTTGAAGGGATCATCCACTTCAATTTCTTCATCCAACTGCTCAGACGAAGCAGCAGAAGGAGTTTCTTCATCAGATCCGCTGGGGATCACATATTCTTCATCAAAAGGAACAAGGTCCTTTGATGGCCTGGTTGAGATGGGAACACATCAATCGGATTAGCAAATGAACTTGTCATAGGCTTCATTTTCTTCGGAGCTGAAGAATCTGAAGCAGCTGATGCTTTCCTTTTCTTCACTGCAGCACGCTCTGCAGCCTTGGTCTTCTTCACATCTGATGCAGATGGAAGGATTGGAGTTGAAGTTGGTGCAGGAGCAGCTGAGGAATCTGGTTGATTTTCTTCAGGCACAACTGATGCAGTTGCCCTGAGTTTCTTCAGGCGCACCACTAGTGGATGCCCTGGCAATTTCTTCAGCGGCTGGAATGCAGTCATCAGCCCTGGAACTCACATTTTCTTCAGCAGCCTGATTGTCATCAGCGGTGCTGGCATTTTCTTCAGTAGGCTGAGCAGATGCTTCAGCCTGAGGAATTTCCTGTTGCGTTGGGGCTGCAACATTGGAGGTGAACTGTTCTGTTGATCTTTACAAATCTGACTTTGGCTCCCAGCCAGTCAGCATAAATAGCGATCAAATTCATCACTCAGTTTCTTGATTTCAAGATTGGAGAGCAACAAGTTCTTCAGGTGAAAGCTTCAGAACGTTTTGCTTCAGAAAGCGCTCTTTCTTGTACTGCGCTTTCTTCACTCTCCTCCCCTGTTCAAATTTCCATTTCTCTTCTTGTATGAAGTGAGTCAGCATGTGACTTTGACCAGGAGTCAGCTTGAAATCAGGCATGGGAGTGTTGGGGTCCTTGTGCCAAACATCAATGTATTCGAGGATCAACTTGGGATCCAAAAGCAGTGGCACATTTGTTCCCTTGGCTCTAGCGGCCCTGACTTGCCTGTCTCTGATGATTTCTGCAAGTTCATCATCATCAGCTTCGTCTTCATCAGACGGCACTTGGAAAGCGACTTGCTTCTTTTGAGGACTTGGTCGAGGACCGCGTCCAGCAGTTGACTTTGTCTTCAGCAGTGAGGGGCCAGCTGAGGAACTTGGTGCAGCTGAGGAACTAGCTGAGACACCTGAGGCAATGGAGATGCCTGCAGT
The DNA here is from genome assembly GCF_003073215.2 of Triticum urartu. Classification (NCBI taxonomy): domain Eukaryota; kingdom Viridiplantae; phylum Streptophyta; class Magnoliopsida; order Poales; family Poaceae; genus Triticum; species Triticum urartu. The sequence continues at coordinate 518 of NW_024112958.1, read as the reverse complement.
CCTTTGGCACGAGGCGAAGATGCACAGGTGCTGAGGATTTAGTCGAAATAGCTGAGGGCTTTGGCGGAGGAGCTGAGGACTTTGGAGGAGCAGGAGCAGCATGAGGAATTGGCCGTGAGGGATTTGAGGATTCTGGCCGTGAGGGCATTGCTGATGAGCTTGGCCTTTAGGGCATTGTGGGTGAAGCACTTGGCTTGCGTGCAGGCTTCTTTGACATAGCCTTCTTTGGCTTGACAGCAAAGGCCTCAGCAGAGGCAGCAGCAGAGTCTTCATTGAATTTCCTCACTGCTTCTTTGGCTTGCTTAGCCAACTTGGCTTGGCGCTTGGCACATTCATCAGGATAGTCCTCATCGCGCTTGAGGCTGGTGGGATCAGCGATTTGGCCAGGTGCCAATGGAGCTCTTGGGCATGGAGGATTGAGTGCGAATTTCTTCATATACTTAGGAGTGACATATCTGTACTACCTCCATTCTCTGGCCCATCTCCTCTCTATCTTCTGAATGCGCACTTTGCGCTCA